>NC_056744.1:378830062-378832562 GCF_019279795.1 Protopterus annectens
GGATGAGCTTCAGTATCAGATTCTGGGGGACAACAGTGTTAAAGGTGGAACTAAAATCGATGAACAGCATTCTGACATAGCAGTTTTTGTTCTCTAAATGTGTCAATGATTCATGAAGTGCTATAGCTATTGCATCAGCCGTGCTGCAGTTAGATCTATAAGCAAACTGTAATGTATCCAGTGGTGCAGGTAGGTTTGAAGAGATAAGGATAAACAACAATGGTTGAAGAGATATGGTTCTTGATCACCTGCTCATAACACTTCATTACTGTTGATGTAAGAGCAACTCCAGTAATCATTTAGGCTTGTCAGTTGGGATTTCTTGGGTAAGGGAATGATTGCCATATTTTTGAAGCAACTGGGTACAATGGCTAGTTGCAGGGATGTATTGAATATATCTGTTAGTACAGTGGAGAGTTGGGTAGCACAGTCTCTTAGAACTCTTCCTATAATATTATCAAGACCAGCTGCTTTTCTTGGGTTTACTCACCTCAGGGTGTTCAGAACATCAGATGTTCTTAGACATAGTACCTCCTCACCCTGTTCGATAGGGAGCTTATTTGGCACAGTGTTGTTGTTCATATCAAATCTGTTGAAGAAGGTGTTTAGTTTGTTCAGAAATTCTGTGTTGTCATCACATGGGGAGGATGCAGGCCTGTAGCCAGTTATGGCTTGTATGCCTTGCCAGAGATATCTGGAGCCCCTTTGGTCAGAGAAGTGTCCCTGAATTTTACATCCATAGGCCCTCTTAGCCTCCTTTATACCTCTACTTAGATTTGCTCTGGCATCTCTTAGGGCATCCTTGTCTTTTGATTTAAATGTGCATTTCATGCCTTTAGGAGTTCATATACTTCACCAGATAACCAAGGCTTCTGATTAGCATGCATGCTGATACATTTGATGACAGTTACGTCATCAACACATTTTGCAATATAGGCCATTACAGATTTTGTATACTCCTGCAAGTCAGTATGGTGGTTCTTTACAGCTACATCTCTAAACACTGACTAGTTTGTACATTCGAAGCAGTCCTGTAGTGCCAAGACTGCTCCCTCAGGTCATATCCTTACATGCTTGGTTGTAGGTTTGTCTCTTTTCAGCAGTGGTGTGTATGTAGGAAACAGCATGCTGGCGAGATGGTCTGAGTTGCCCAGATGTGGATAAGGTACTGCTTTGTAGGCCAGGTTTACTTTTGTGTACACTTTGTCCAAAGTGTTCTCCCCTCTTGTTGCAAAGTTCACATGTTGATGCTAATGGGGTGCTATGGATTTCAAGTCAGCTTGATTGAAATCACCTGCAATTATATAAACAAACTCAGGGCTCTTATTCTGGAGAACATTTATTGACAGATACAGAATGTTCAATGCCACATTGGTATTGGCATTAGGGGGGGTGTGTAAAAAGCTGTAATGCTCTCTCCATTAAATTCTCTAGACAAGTAGAAGGGTCTGCATTTAAATGACATGAACTCAATGTTCTCTGAGCAGTGGAGAGGTGATTATTTCACAGTTTGTACACCAGTTGTTGTTGATATACACAAACGCACCCTCATTGAGATTTTCTACAGAGAGACTGATTTTTGTCAGCACAAAATAATGACATCCCAGTCCATGCATATTGTATCATCATTTATATTGAAGTTCAGCCAAGTTTCAGTGAAAACAAGTAAACAACCATTGCTCACCTTAAATTGTGAGGAAAGATCCATCCTTAAATAGTCCATCTTGCTCTCCAATGAGCATACATTTGCCTGCAACATAGAAGGAAGAACAGGCCTGTGTGGATTTCTTTTCAGTATGGCCTTACTTCCTGATCTAGAGCCTCTCTTTCTTGCTCTTTCACATATTTCCCTTTTAATATACTTCCCATGTCTGATTGTCAACTAATTAGACAGGTTTGGCAGGTTTCTGCAGTTTTTACCACTTTCCAGTAAGATTCCAAGCTACAGGAGTTCATGGAGTGTGTTTGAGTTTATAGGGCTCTCTGCTAGCAGTTCATCAAGCATGCAGCACAGTGAGATATGAGATCGGATTTCAAGAAGATTCTCAACAAGTATCACCATTTGTTCTCTCTCAGTATTTTGCAGAATTAATTTATGAACAGAGCAGGTCTGTGATCAACACCAGCTACCCCTGTCCATGAGGGACATGGGTGCCACCCCAGGGGTGAATTTATGGTTTCCCATCCAATTATCTATGTTGTGTTTGAATAGGGTCAGTGAGGAACTCTGTTTTATGTGAGTAGGAAGCCTACTCCAGAGAAGCATCAGTCTCTGAGAGACATAGCTGTCTCTCAGGCATGTTCTGTTAATGGCACAAGTTAGCTTGAGATCCCTAGAGTGAGTGATTCTTGTGTCATGTGACTTGCAGATGTGCAGCATTACCACTAGGGCAGGCTTGGAGATTGTCCTATAGGCCACGCTCAAGTCACCCCTCAGTAGCCTGTAAGATACATAGGTTCATGGGTTAATAGTAGGCTAACTGCCTTTATGGACCATTTT
>NC_056744.1:378837562-378900062 GCF_019279795.1 Protopterus annectens
ATATGACTGACATACTTTGTGTTACAAGGGAATTTTTGCATTCTAGGTTGTGAGATCTTGGCTTAAGGGTGCAGTTATGAGTACATACTCTTCCATTCTTCATTCTTTTTCTTGAAGCCATCTTAACAAAAGCAAAACTGCAGTACTCTCAGCACGTCAGACCCATCTGACACACCAAGTATTCTCACTTCTCCTGTAATCCTTAAGACAGGACACCTTTCTGATTTCTTCTTTCTCCCCATTCACTGCTCTGCTTTAATAACTGCCTGATGTGTTCCTTTAACTTCTGCTACCTGCCACTATGGCTGGAAATCTGTTCCATGCAATACCACCCTTTCTGGGAAGTATATATTGTTTATGTTCCCCCAAGTCTACCACCCAGGCCCAGTAGCTTCATGATCCTGCCTTATGTCTAATATCCATGAATTCTACATAGCCTTACATGGCTGTTGATTGGTTATCTGTATACCAGTCTTTAGCAAACATACCAACAATGAATGTAGTTGACAGTTTCAGATTTTGCTGGCTCACATTTTTTTGATGCAAACTTCATTGCATACCCTGTAATTCTAAAATAGACAACATCTGCTTGATAATGCAAAACACAAGCGAGTTTCAGAAAAATCTTTATTCTTGAGTTATTTATTTTTTACTTCACATCCTTTGACTGTGTGGACCATAACAAACTGTGGTAAGTTCTTAGAGACACAGAGATATGGGTCACCTTGTTTTCCCCTTAAGCAATCTAAACTCCCCTCATTCATAAGGACCATCTCCCACCCCAAGCACTTCAAAAAGGAGCTGCAATAACTCTTCCTTAACACAAGGTCCTTCATCTGTCATGACCCTACCAAATCCTCCACACCTCTTTTTTCTGCAGTATTCTCTATACAAATAATAGACTAAACACACCGTTTATTTTTCTTTCACCACCATGAGACAGGCTACTACAACCCATGTACATATGTATATATTAAGCTCTACCTTAATATCTTCTCTTTAATATAATTAATGTCTACTTTAATATCTTCTCTTAAAATATGTCATAATAATTAATGTCTACTTTAATATCTTCTCTTAAAATATGTCATATATTAACACTGTTTTTTTCCTCTCTTACTTCAGTGTTCTTCCTATCTAATTACCACCTTTCATTTTCTGTTAAACAATGTCATATTGTAAATGTACGAATTACTACAAGTTTTTCATGTTTTTCTGTATTTTGTCTGTATTCTGTGTATATATTACTAGTTTGGTTTGTATAACTCTGGAGATTTTCTCTTTGGGTCTCCACTGAAAATGGGCTTCTGGCTCAGCTCAGCCAACCTGGTTAACAAATGTCAAATAAATAAACAAATAAAAAAATAAAATATACACAACAAGAAACATCATTTAGAACCAAATATGGAAAAACTGACTGGTTCAAGAAAGGGATAGTAGTATAAAACAGCTGTATGTTGTCATCCTATTTATTACATGTATGTGCTGAATATATCATAGAAAATGCTGGGTTAGATGAATCGGATGTTGGGATAAATATTAACAACCAAATGCCACTCTGATGGCTGAAAGTGAGAAACAGTTGAACCCCCTGTTGATGAAGGCAAAAGGTGAAACTACAGTAGCAGGCTTGTTACCAAAAAAAAATGAAATATGTCCTCTAACCCTATCATTACTTTGTAGATGGCTGGAAAAGAGGTGCAGGCAGTGACAAAGCTTATTTTCCTGAGCTCAAAGTTCTCTGCAGGTGGTGACTGCAGGAAAGAAATTAACAGATGCTTGATATTTGCAGGGTAAGCTGTGTCAGTCTGGATATGATTTTAAAGAGCAAAGGCATCACAATGTCAACAGTGCCCCGTATAGTCAAAGCTATGATTTTTCCCTGTAATGATATATGGCTGTTTGAGTTTGTGTTTAAGTAAAGCTTGTGCACTAGAAAATCCATGGTTTTGAGCTGCGATGTTGGAGAGAAGATTTGAGAATTCAGAGCACTACAAAATGATTAAATCCACTAATACTTAAGGAACCAAATTCAGACTGTTCACTGGAAGGCCTGATAGGAAAACTATAGCTCAAATTCTTTGGCCATGTAATATAAAGACACAATTCACTAAGGGTAATACTGGAAAAAATATTAAAGGCATAAGAAGAAAAGCTTTCAAATGATCTGATGATGCCTGCTAATTGCAGAAACTGCTCTTCCTAATAATTAATGCTGATCAAGGAAATCTTTCAATGACCAATCATTTGCCATCTACTTAGAATCTACTACAGTTTTTTAATGACTGTTTTTTGGATGTACTTTTATCTCTTTAATGCTCATAGTTTGTCCTGTTTTGGTTTTCTTCAGTTAGTCCTGGGCAGGGACCCTCAATCCCAAACAGATTTTGATAACCCGCACTGGGGTTTACTCTACTACAGGTGATCCATAAAGTGTTACATAAACAGAGAAAGTTTAAAATAGATGGAGCAGTCTAGAAAACTTTTGCTGACAGAGAAAAAACAGGAAAATTCCTCAAAACAGTAACCATTTGTTTAGGAGTAAATATGGGACCCAGTGGGTGTGACATTAACCAGTAGGACACCATACAATGAGAAATGATGAGTCTACATCTAACATTACTGACGGGAATGTGTCTATATTACATTTTCATCCTTCATTTGGCAACATTATGGCAATGAGGTGCTTACAGGCTTAATTCTGTAGTTCTGGGTTTGATTCCCCACTCACCTTTTAACTATTGTGTGATAGTTACAAGTCACTTAATCAGAAACTGATCTTGGAACTCAATTCAAATGGATGTCCTAATTAACGAAATATATAAGTAAATAAAATGAATTAACTACAACACAGTGGTCTGAAAAGTTTTGCCTTAACTGCTGATTGTAAGCACTAATGACTTAGAAAAAAATATTTTACTCAGTGCAAACATTTAATTTAATTAGCACTCAGTGGCAAAGCAGTGCTCTCTTAGTGGTTGATCCTTTTGTTTTTTGAGTCTCTAGGGGTTTTCACCAGGTTTTGCACTTTCCTCCTACATTCCAAAGTGGCGTCACAGGTGAATTGGCATTCTTTCAAGTCGCCCATAGGTAAGTATGGTGAGAGAGAGTGGCTGTGTGCATAGGTCCTATTATGCTTTTGTGGCCCATTCAGGGCTGGTTCCTCTGTTTTGCACCTGAAAAATTCTGGCATAGCTTCTGGGTACCCTCAAACCATGAAATGGATTATACAGGTCGCTGGGGAATTAATAAGTGATAGACAGCAGAGCTTAGGTCATAGTCCAGCAAACTCAACTTCTTTTACATTCTGAAACATAATGTTTTACAGGACCACAGCTGATCATGTCTCTGTTTTTTGTGATCTGGCACATTTTACCAGTGTTTTCCTTAAACAATCTTTCACTGTCACCTAACACTAACTCAACAGCCTTTGCGACCCCATGTAAAGAGCACATCTCTGGCATTTAATCACTGCTGGATATCAATCAGTACAATTCAGGCTGAATGACTGTATCCCAGAAATTCTGAGAACCACAAGTATCTATCAATTACCACAGAATGTCCTATAAGATTATAGATGTGAAACGTCACATTCTTTGCAGGTTGCACTGTCATTTATGGAAAAACTGAAAGCTCTTTTTGCTGATTGATACATTCAATAGTGAAGGCAGATAGGAATACACTGTAATTTATTTATTTAAGTGGGTAAAATAAGTGGTCTGTTGAAGACCATTTTTTAACCAGAGCCTGAACCACAATGTCAAAGATAATTATAATTTACAGTAGACAATTTAAATACCATGTCATTTAGGGAACATGGTATGAAGTGAAAATATTTGAGAAAAATCTGCTCAGACACAAATAATGCATGCAGACTCCAATAAACACACTAACCTGAGGATTTGGATGGAACCCCGGAGCTGTGAGGCAGAAACTTTAACCAATGAACCACCACAGTATGAGAAAAAAATGACATTACCAATGCAAATCTATCACTATTACATATTTTTCTGCCTTCCCATACAAGTTTTAGAATGTCGATTACACCAAAATTATAGACACAAAGTGTTTAATTTATTCTGTCTGCCAAAAACCTTCTTGTATTAGTTTAAGTTCTCATTTTGATCAGCTCTGTATCCTGGGAGGTGGAAATTCTGTTACAGAGAAGTAAAACATCATTCTTAGACCTCCATGTCTCTTTTCTGGCTACGGCATCTGTTGTACATGTCTAGACACACACTGGTTCTCGCTATAGCATAGAAAGGTTTGTTTCACCACTTCCAGCGTGGTGGTCTCATGTCCATGTAAGCACAGTTTCACTCACATGCACGTAATTTGCAGGCTGTGACGCTCTGTTCTTTTCATCATTTCTTTGGTCCCTGCTTTCTTCCAGCGATCTTTGTATTTATTCTGGGCACTTCCTTACAGTCTTTGTTCCTGCTGCTTCTGTATAAGGTTTTAGCTTTAGTTATACTTCAGTTTATCTTTTGATTTCTCCACTTAATTACTGTTCCATATTATTATGAAGATCTGCTGAGAGCATTCCGCTTTCGTGTTTCTGAACCACATCAAAAAGCTCATGCTGATGTACTTCTGGGGCTTTAAAACAAAATGTCTTGGTATTTCACAGCAGAAAGACATGCACAATTAATGATCAAACTGTTCATGTTAGCTGTTTATGCATTTTTAAAAAATTCTTGTTTTTACATGTCTGTGTTGTTGCTGATTTTACTCTGCTGTTTTAACTCAATATACCTGGCAAAGTGACCTGATATTATGTTGGAAGGCAGTGGGATGGTAGCCTTAGAACTGGAGGAATGGGTTACCCCATGGTATATTCACTCCAGTTTGCCGTTTATGGTCTAATGATAATTATACAATGACTGCCGATTAGTATTCTAAAACATGCACGCTGATTGGCCAGCCCAACCAGGGTGCCCGTTGTAAATCCGACATATACTAATGGAAAAAGGTCCGGTCACCTGGACTTTTTCCATTAGTATAATTCTTGATTTATTTTGTTTGTGTTAGGTAGCAATGGAAAGCAGAAGATCTCCGTTGCTGTAATCTTGCTATGTTGTACATTTAACATCGTGAGATATCTTTAAAAAAAAGCAACGGAGATCTTCCTTTCTCCATTGCTTCCTCTACATAGCTTTGATGTACTGCATAAGCATACGCATGTGCAGTACATCAGAAAAATCCATGGGATAGAGGAAAACCATGGAAGGGCACCACACAGGTATTATACAAACACATTATTTAAGAAAAGTAAGTATTTTGTTTTCTTAAATAATGTCATTGTATAATAGCAATAACCCATGTCTGGGTATAGGTAATGCTAGATTTACCCATGGTTGTCTTTGTTTGTTCACTCGGGCTTCGCCCTCGTGACCAAACCACACCAACTGTGGGTAAATCTAGCATTACCCATGCCCAGATGTGGATTATTGCTTAATTCTTGAATTTAGTGAGAAGGATCTGAGACTCAGGAAAATCCAAGAATTGCAGTCCTTTGCCACAGTTAATTCAGAATTATTGGTATTGTTTGGGTTTGACTCTCATTCCTTATTTCAGGGGAAAGAGAGTAACCGAGTGTAGGTACACAAGCCTAAAATTTAAAAATAAATAAACTATGTTTGTAAGAAAATGTACTGTGCCCCATGGTATTCCTGTTCTGAAGTTTAAATCCCAATTCTGGAATGCATACAGTTGCTGTCTATACAGAAGAACCCTTTTATGAGGTGAAAAGAAATCACTGGACAGCTCTCTAAAGCAAGGACAACACCAGATGCAAGTAAGTAAGGTAAGTCATGTACCCATAAGAAGAGTATAATGTGCCTTTCCCCCTTCTGTACCTAGTGACACCTGGCAAGCAGGACTGTGAGGTTTAATCCAGAGTTTTCTGGATCAAGGTAAAATTGTACTTTAGAACAGTAGCATCCCTAATCCAGGCTAATGATCTTCAGTTTTATTTGTTATTAATAAATATCTAAGCATATTATATCTGCACATTTCATAGGTTGGTACTAAGCTAAGTGCCCTTGTGAGCCATTTTAAGCATAGCTAATTATCCCTTATGAGATTCAAACCCTGCACCTTGTGTTTGTAAGGCAAAATCTTAACCATTAGGCCACCCTCCCAACCCCCTTATTTTTTTTATTTAATCATGTCTTTATTTATTATTTGCAAGGTAAAAGGGGTGCTTTGCCATACATTTCCTAGGTAAATGTACAAAATGAAAACATTTTGTAAAGCAGAAAATAATAGCAGAGAATTAAAAGGCAGGCAGAATTCACTGAAACCTCAGTGTCTATGTAGGAGATGAGAGAACATAATTTTATACAACCTACCTTCCCTGAAGTAGATAGAGTAACATAAGAAGTTAGCATTACATATCATTACAGTCATGTGTAGAAACGGTGTGTTGAATTTAATGTGGAATTGTGCCCCTTAACATCCCTTTCCTTTTAGAATTAGTTAGACAGGGGTTATGGTGATGCCATTTCAGTTACAAAGGATATTACTGGATAATACGATTTGCAGATATAGTTAATTGGGATATCTGTCCTGAGATATTGGCAGTTCGTTCCAACCTGTATGGAGAGTCTATTCTCAAACAAATTTACATTAGTGGCGATTATTATATAAAATACACTGATGTAACTCATTTACACCCAGTGCTTAATATAATAAGCAATCATACTGGTTATAAGTCAGGAACAGATGTAGTAATTATGTTCAGATTACGTTACTATTTTGTTTGCATTTCAAACCACAAATGAAGGATCTAACATGCATTCTGAAGCTCCACATTTCAACACCTGGCTTTCTGCTACTACAAGCCTGTTTTCCCAAAGAAATGTAAGTGCTACTTCTTATAATGACAATCTGGAGAAGTCTGATAAGTTGCTTTTAAAAATAAAGAAATTGCAACTTGATAAATTATACTTTAAAGAATGCCTTAAACTAAAGATTGTGCCTAAGAGCCACCGCTTGTGACGGTTTCCTACAGGCTTGATTAGTAACTCTGCATTCCATAAAGAATTGTTGCATTTATTTGACCAGCACAGGTTTAAATACATGGAACTGGTTATAAGGCATAATGACAAAACTATACAAAGTTTACACAGGAGGCTACAGAACTTGATGTACTATTGACTTCTAATACTGCACACTCTGCTAATAACTTTGAATATGTGCGTATTTGTAACAGCATTGAGCAACAGGTAAACACCATTAAAAACAGGAAATTAAATAAAATTGAGAGTGACAAATATGAATATGAAGAAATGGTGCATACCCTGAACCCCTGAAATCCCAAGGTTGGGGTGACCATGCACAACCTAGAGAAGATATGGTCCTCACTGAGACTTTTTTAGGGGAGGAAGAATTTCCACCACTGAGACAGTTGGAATGACTGAGGAAGCAGAATTACAGAGAGAACAACCCACAGGGCCCCCATTATGCCAACAGGGGCTGAGGGGTATGCTTTCAACCAGAGAGGCAACAGGAGGGGTGCCTACATGAGGTACTAACTGTGTCTGCTGATGTTGATATGGCTCCCCCTGGTTTGTCCATTTCTTTAAATCATGATGGTGACTTCAAAGTTTTCAATTATTCTAGTGCACCTACTGACAGTACAGACTGTGATATTTTTGCTAGAGGATTGACTTTTGTTCCTGATAAAAGTACCAATATTGAAACAGCATTATTAGATTTAAAGTTGTATGCTAGAAAATTGAATCTGAATGTGTTATTTAAGGACTGTAGGTCAATCATGCATCCCATTAGGTTATCCAGTACCTTTAACCCCCCCATTCATCCCTCACTACAGCTTTTTGAAAAAAAATTGTGAATTAGATATGAGAAATATTAAATGGCAAAAAAGCAAAAATGGAATTTGAAACAGGATGAAATGAATAAGTTAAGACAATTGTCTGATAATAAGGACCTCCGGATAATGAAACTGGACAAGGGGGTGGGATTGTCACGATGAACATGGTGGACTACAACAATAAAATGGGGTGTTTCCTAGCAGGTAAAGCTTACACGTAATCTTCGTTTAATAAACTACATGGTGCATATAAGAAAGTGAGAAGTGTTTTATGGGATTTATTCACTGAAGGTAGTCTCTCTCTGGATGAATTTGATTTTTTAAGCATAGCACAGCCTAGGATCCCTGCCATTTTTGGGTTACCCAAGATACATAAAGACTTAGACCAACCACCTATGCAGCCCATCATGCAGATTGAAAAACTTGTGCAACATGAACCTTTACTATATAAGGACTCATGGGACTTTTTGAAAAGGATTAATGTGTTAGAATTTGATAAAACAGTCAGTTTCATCACAATCGATGTCAGAGATTTATATACGGTAATACCACATACCATAGGCATGGAATGGTTTTGTGAATTTCTGGTGGGTAAGGGTCTTCCCCGGCCACTGGTTAACAGCTATGAGACTTTATTAGAACTAGTACTCAAAAATAATTTCATTCTATTCAATAATGAACTGTTTTTACAAATTGAAGGTGTGGCAATGGGGTCAGCGTGTGGTGGTTTGTATGCCAACATAATTATGTTGGAATGGGAAAAGAGATTTTTAATGAATACCCCATGGTTTAAGTTCTGTAGGATGTCTTTATTTGTTGGAATGGTCCGAGAGAAGAGCTCCCCCTATTTTTAGACTATATCAATGACACAACCAGTTTTTTAAAGTTCACACATGAGGTTAACAGTGAACAAACAGCGTATTTGGATGTCTTACTGAAGAAAAAATATCAGTTGAAAGCCTTTGTAGCACAAAGTCATAGGAAAGCAACCTATTCAGACAGCTTTCTACATTTTGATAGTGCACACCCATTTAAACAAAAAAGAGGGTTAGTAAAGGGCCAGTTTGTAAGGGCAGCCCGGATGGTTAGTTTATTTGATAACTTCTTAGATGAGTGTGACCATCTGAAAGCTATGTTTTGCAAAAGGGGTTACCCATTATGACTCCTTAATGAAGTCATGATTGAGGTGGTCAACAAAAGAGAAAGAGGGTTTTCTAAACCCTTGTTAGGTCACCACGAGGTGATACCTGCCCAGGGCATGCCCCCTACTGATGGCTGTCTGGTCAGTGGAGTAGGAACTGACTTGACTCAATCCAATGTTGAACAGAATTCAAAATTTAAATGTGCTTTTATTACTACTTTTCACAGTAACAATAAGGATGCGTTGGATATTTTATTCAAAAATTGGGCAATGTTGCTTAATGATAGGGTGTTTTTACCGCTCCCAAAGTGTTTTGCGGCCATTTACTACAAGGATTTACTTGAGTTGCTGAAGTGTGTGGTTCCAGGAGTGCTGACTTTGTTTTCATTTTTTGTTTGCTGTCATATCACAAAACCCTGATGGCATCTGTGACTCAGGCGGGGAAATATAGATGGGCATCTGATGAAAAATGGATAAATGACCAAGGGACAACATTGCTGATTCTTTCCCTCTTTCTCTGATTTTTTTTAATAACAGTGATCCTGGTAAAGATAAAAAGATGTCATACATTGTGGAGAGGAAACAAGTGTCAAGTCTTGAGGTCTCATGGCATCACTAATCTACTGCAGTACATTTACTAGACATTGGAACATATGCTTGGCCAGTATAGTGTACTATATGGGTAAAATATGACAACATATGTCTCAGTGGTACAGATTTTTGCAGAATGTCCAGATTCTTGCCTCGTATTTTTAGTCTGTTTCTCAAAAATTGTGGTTTTCTGGCAAATCACTGAGGGTTGAATACAGAAAATAATGACAGATGTTTTAGCTTCAGACTTCATATCCTTAAGAAACTTCATGCTAATGCAAGTTATTCTAGCAAATTTCTAAGTTTGTAAGATCAATATTTTAAAAAGTGTCCCTATTTTTGGGCCTTTGTCCTGCAGTTATTTATGGCTTTACCCAGATTTATGGACATGAGGCTGGGAGGGCCTGAAAATTGTGAGGCTTGATGCCATTGTAAATTCTCAAGAATCTCCATTACATTAGTAGAAAAATGTCCCATTGACCTAAAAGCTGTTAATCATCTGCTGCTGTAGATCCTTAAAATCATATATTCCGTAAGAAACCTGGAAAACACAGCCATTCCAGAGCTGCATGTGTGAAGGTGTACCTGTTAAAGCAGTGTGATGAACCCACCAAAGAATCACCATGGTAACTAAAGGTCAGCAAGACAGACAATACAAGGGAAACAAACACCAGCTGTTCTGTCTTGTGAAATGGTAAACTGCTAAAAGAGTAGTTGACATACCAAATAGACCAGACTTCAAAGCCATCAAGATATTTTATTTTTTTCTTGTTTCAGAGTTCTTTGATACAATCTTATTTTGTGTGCAAAATTTGACAATGCAATACATTATTTCATATACTTACTAGTTATTCTTGTATTCCATGTCATAATGGATTTTTAATTCACTATATTTCTTACAAGCATAAAATTTAAATGCATAAAACAGTGCTGGGCCATGTATCATGTAGGTCTACTTGTTTCAGAACAATGACAAAGTGGAAACCTTTACACCACTGACGCTGCCTTGCCAGCCTTTTTTTTGTCTTCTTGTGTTTAGAGAACGTTCGACTACCACACTATTTTATATGCAAAATCAAATCAATGATTCAAACTACAACTATTACACAAGCTAAAAATGTAGAAGTGAGTGCATTTCAATCAAACGAATAAAAACTTGTTTACCGAATGATACACAAGTTAGGATGCATTGCTTAATTTTGCTGAAGCAGTGCTCTTAAAATTCTCAGTTACTCATTTAGTAACTAAATGAATAGTTATGCTACCTAGTCATTCAATAACCAACTAAGTGAAGAGTTTTATTACCTAACCATTCAATGACTAACTAAATGAGTAGTTGTATTACTCAGTAAATAACTAACAAAATGAATAGTTATATTATACCAATAAGCATACTTTTATTTAACTGCACAGAAGGCTGGTGCTTTAGCAGTGCTTGATTCAATTATATGTTTTACTGGCCCAGAGCATTAACAAACTACATTAATAAAGACATACCATGGTTCCAATTTGCTATTTTAAAATGGATCTTTGGGAAGGGGAGTTCTTGATAAGTGGAATTATGCAAGCATTTATATAAATAAGCACATTGTGTAATAGTATCATAGCAGAATACCAGGCTAATGACTCAAGTGGTCATTTTATAAATGCAGGAATGAAATCTGCTTCACATGGATGGGAAACCAGCTCAAGAGAAGGGGGGAGTCTCCGAGACACATACCAGTCCCTCCACCATGTCTTATTTATGCTGCTGGTGAGGTTTAGGTCCTGGGAACAGGTGTTTCTGTTGCTAGTTGTTTTCTACATGTGTAAGTGGTCCATTACTAATGGACCTGTGGTGAGGGACCTACGAACACCGATACATAGTAACCTAACCATGACCACCAGGTAGCTGCTGTATTGAGGAAATCCTTCTGTGTGGCTCAACTTATAATTAAAGGCTTGGCATCAAGATCGAAGGAAGTCATAGTACCATTGTACTTGGTCGTCAGCAGGCCAATAATCAAGTAAAATGCTCCCTTTTGCATGTACCACTTACAGCAATTGAAGAAGCCCCAGAGGTTTCTCACTAAAAAAATAAAATACAAAGCGTAAGACACATGTCTTATACAGACCAGAGAAAGGCCATCTCACTTTATTCCATCTCATATCGTTTATTGAGAGGTGACTAAAGCCTGACCTACAAGGCATTCTCTGATCCAGCCCTGATAAAAATCTTACATATTCGCAAGAAAAATTATATGTAGGTTACTGAACCTTATTTGTGACTCTAACAGAACTTGCTGGAGAGACAGATTTGTATCCCAGAGGTTATCCTCTCCCATAGAATAAACTTCCCATCTTTGTAAAACAAAGCCTGTCCCTCACTCTCTTCAAAAAGAATTTAGATAAAGGGATGGGGACAGAGACAGTCTGTAAAATGACTCCGGGCTCCAACACCCAAAGACCCACTACCCGGATACTACTCCATCCCATATCTGCACTACCCTGATACTACTCCATCCCATATCTGCACTACCCTGATGCTACTCCATCCCATATCTGCACTACCCTGATACTACTCCATTCCATATCTGCACCACCCTGATACTACTCTATCCCATATCTGCACTACCCTGATACTACTCCATCCCATATCTCCACCACCCTGATATTACTCCATCTCATATGTGGGGAATTAAGAAATAATTAATTGTTATATTCTGGGTATTATTGGCTAGGCTTGTAAAGGCTCTTGTGCCATTAGCCTACTAATGATCTATGAACATACAATGATTTCCTATAGAAACATGTTGATCAAATGCCATATCTCTGTCTACATGTGTTCTCAAGTCCCTAATGACAGGGTTTACTCTCAGGGATGTGTTATCAAAACTGTATCAATGCTGTCTTGCCAAACGATACTGTGATGCATTTCTGAGTTTTAGGCCATGACTCTGGCACTGGTTATTAATGTTTGACAGACCCTCTTGGAGGATATTAGTATTTTTAGGGGAAATGATGACTGCTCCCAATTTGCAAACATCTGCAGGCTAGATCATCCAGAGACCCACTCACACTGGACAGGGACCTTCACTTGGAGCAAATATGGATATACCCAGTATTTCCAGATGCAGCTCTCTGCATCAAGCACAATTTCCCTTAAGAGCACACAGGAACACACTCAGTCCAGGGTCTGGATTTCTCTCTCTCTCTCTCTCTCTCTCTCTCTCTCCAGGGCCCCAGTGAGAATCCCCACTAGCACAACAAGTTGAGTCCTCAGATGAGTGTCCAAGCCAAGTCTTCCAGCACCCTCCATGTGAAACCAGTGCTTCTTGTCCCTACTCCAAGCAGCTGACACACACTCTTGGGGATTTGATTTTCACACACACACACACACACACACACACACACACACACACACACACACACACACACACACACTCGGGAAAGGCTGTCACAGATTTGCTAGCTATGCCCCCTTCTGCCCAGACTATAAGGTAGTTACTGCCACCAGACACTCCAAAGCCAGCTACTCCAGGGCTCTTACAAGAGTACTCAATTATAAGAGTGAAATTAATATTAATAAATATGGTAGTGTTTTGACCAATGAACTAAGGCTTTCAGGAGTGGCCACATTCACCAAATAGATATGAGTACTCTCAAAGGTTAAATATTCTCTAAAGAACCAGCCACAGTGGAAAGTTTAAATATATTTAATAATAAATAATAAAAGAACATGAAAATACTAAATATCCATTTACAATAAACACCAGAGTTTCATCACAGGAAATATTAAAATAACACAGATAAACAGATTCACACAGATACAGAAAAACAGTACTTAACTAATCTCACTATATTTTCCTGACTGATCTAAAGAATTACTATTCCCTGCTTACTTACTAGAGCAAGTCATGATGAGATAGGTGAGGGGTCTTTCTTTGTCAGGTTTCAAAAACAGAGTGCCATGAGACTTTCCTCTCATCTGGTATTAAAACATAATTTTTGTTCCAGATTACAGAATGACATCACATACATCTGGTCATCTGACTTCTGGTTTCCATAATACCACCATAGCTTTAAAATGAACCGGAATATATCACATATGTGTCAATAATACACACACACATAGAGTTTTGCTAAGATCTGTTGCAGCTTCTGGAAGTCATAAAGCAATTTCAAACTTCCACACCTCTAGAGTAGCAATTAGTTCACTGGTAAAGACAATACAGAAGGCTTCCTAGTGTTTGTTTTCCCAGACATTTTGTCTCTGGCTGCAATCAGAACTATAAGATACAATCTTTATGGCCTAAATTAAGTAATTTAATTTCTTACTATTTTTCAAAGTTAGTTGGACAGAGACTAACCTCGTCTCTTCCAGTATCCACTGTTAACATATATGAATTCCTCAGTTATCAGAGTATAGTCTGATATAAATGTGTATTTCTTTTCTGTCCAGCAAGACATACTGTTAATACATTTTAACACAAGCAACTTTACAAGTACATTTTCAACATAAGCACCTGTACAAATCAGTTTGATATACAAATGACATATAATTCTTTACAAAATTCTACCTAGCTATGTTGGCATATGTTACACATCTACCGCCCTACTTCTTCTGGCATAGCAGGCAATACCTCTCATGGTTATATCTCCTATCATTGCAGACTCAAGCTAATTTTTCAACTGACCCTTGAGAAATGTTGTTTGAGAGGAATGAGCCTGTCTGAAAATACATTAACCCCTACCCTGCCTTGAGAGCCTATCTGTGTTGGCATGGCTGACCCCACTACAGTGCTGCACTATCATGTCATTTGCCTGCAATCCTAGACTCCACCTTGGTAATTTGACATTTTGCTGTCTGTCTGAATGTGCCCATAGATCCCCCTTATACTCCTCCTGCCATCCACTGCAAATACTCAGCACCAGGTCCTCCCTGTCACGGTAAGGTTTAATCATGTTAACATGGTACAATTTGTGCCCCTGCCTCCTGACTAGCAGTTGTACCATGTAGCTAACATCACTGACCTTCCTTACCACCTTGTAGGGTCCTTCTCAAGCTGCCTGCAGCTTATTGTGTCTGACAGGAATGAGAACCATTACCTGCTGCCCCACAGCATACTCTCTAGCTTGAGCATTCCTGTCATACCAGACCTTTTTCTGCTGTTGGTCTCCTGCCAGGTTCTCCTGGGTAAAGTCGATGAACTCCCTAAGCCTTGTCCTGAGGTTTAGGGCATATGCCACAACAGACTTCTTGTAGGATTCACACTCACCCTTCCACTCATCATAAATCAAATCTAAATGCCCCCTCACCCCATGCCCATACAGCAACTCAAAAGGTAAAAAAACTGTGGAATCCTAAGGTACCTCTCTGTATGCAAACAGCAGATAGGGCAAATATTTGTCCCAGTCTCACTTAAAATGATCTGCAAGTGCTCATAGCATGGTCTTTAGTGTAGAGTTTAACTCCTCCACAAGACCATTAGTCTGGGGTGGGGGTTCTTCAGGTGCTTGACCCCACAGCGCTTTCACAGACAAGCAGGACAGCAGGTCTAACATGAAATTGGCACCTCTGTCAGTCAGTATTTCTCTAGGGAAACCTACCCTGATGAAAATCTCTAAAAACATTTGCCACTTTTTCTGCCTCAATGGAGGACAGAGCCATCACCTCAGAGTATGTAGTAGCATAATCTACTACCACCAGGATATACGTTTTCCCTGTGGAAGTCTCCTCAATCACAAAGACATAAAAAAAGTCTTGACCTTGTCTCCTGACTTGCCTATTTTTTAGCACTGCTCACAGGTCCTGCAGTACCACATTACATCCCTTGCAATCCCATTTCAATAAAAGTTCTGCATAATACATCTCTTAGTATGCTTTATGCCCATATGACCTGCAAAAGAAATGTCATGGGCTATGATTAGAAGTGCCAGATAGCAAGATCTAGGCACTACCAACTGCTGTATTACATCACCCACTAGCCCTCCCTCTGGGGACCACTCTGTATGTAGTGACCCTTTGGTCCAGTATACAGACTCCCCTTTTCCTTGAGAATTAGGTTCCTCCCTAGTTACATCCCTCAAGCCTCTTAGTGTTGGGTCAGACAGCTGCATTTGTCACAACCCTGTCTTTGTAACTCTCTACAGCTCCCCTTCCATAGGATGTCTGGTATCCTCTGATAGCTGTGCTTCACTGTCAGCCTGGGTACTACCACTCACCTCTGCCCTTGCAGTCACTCTGTCCAAGGGAACATCAGTACCTACCAGCTGCTGTGGCTTGCCTTCAGGCAACTATTACAGGGTAGCTCGCTCCCTGACATAGCCACCTCACTAGCCTAGCTTCAGGTGTGGAGTCTGTCTGGATCTCCCCTAGGCTACCAGAGCCACATGCCTGTCTCCAAGCCTGTATGCATATAACTGCATGCACACAAGGTACTGCATTATCAAAATTATTCCCTAACAAGATATCTGCAGGGGTATCCTCAAACACACCTACTTGCTTGCTTCCTTTTCCACTCTCCCAGTCAAGGTGAACCCTGGCCACAGGCATTTGGAATGGGGTCCCTCTTAAATCTTTGACTGGAGTGGACTGCCCAAGCAAGTAGTGCTCTTCTTTAACCACTGCAGGCTTTACAATGGTTATATCAGAGGCTGTGTCTCTCTTGGCAGTGACCTGTTTTCCATCCACTAAGATTGGCTATAAACTCTGGTGATAGTTTGGTACCCCTGTTGTCTCCCAGACAACTTACCACTGTCATATTGTTATTCCTACTTGCTGGTTTCCCACCTTGCAACTGTGGACATATATATGATACATGGCCCCACTGGTTACATTTAAAACATTTAACCCTTGATCCTGGCCATGTACTTGAAATAGTGGCTTCCCCTGTTACTGGTGGACTCTGTTGGGGTGGTTTAGGCTGCCCACCATAGGTTCCCTTATATCCATGTACAGCACTGGATATCTCCTCCCTGTGCAGTGATGCCTGCTTGCTAATTAGAGATCCCTTTTTTCCACAGCTCATCTGCAGAGTTGCACTTCCGGTCTGCCAACCAGATTCTCATGTCCTCAAACAAAGTGCTAAGGGCTTGTTTCCTCACCAAAAGGTCTGCCAGCCCTTCAAAAGTGGTGACCTGACATCCACTCACTCAACTATGAAAACAAGTGCTTAACTCAGCAGTATAATCACACACACTTTCATCTGCCTTGCGTCTATGGTCACAAAACTTTTGTCTGTAAGTTTCAGGTGTTAACTTAAAGCATTCTAGTAAACAATGATTGACTTTATCATAGTTTAAACAATTGATATCAGACAATTTAGAAACAGCAGTTACAGCTTTACCATGGAGTAAGTAGGTCAGGAACCATACCCAGAGCCCTTGGTCGGCATTATACTGTTTACACACCCTTTCAAGTATATGAATAAAACTATCAAAATTATCCTATGTAAACTGTGGAAGAAATGTACTGCCCTTTATTGCTTCTGGGTTTTGGTTATTCCTTTCCACATTACCTCCATGACCCTGGTGAAGAGTCAGCATCTCCCTCTGATGTTGATGGTGCTTCTCCTTTTCTTCAGCCTCATAACACTGCAGTCTCTCATTTTCTTCGGTATCCAAATGCCGCAGTCTCTCTGCTGATTCTAATCCCAAATGTTTGGCCTCCAGTTCAAGTCTATTTAACTCCAGATGGATTTTTAAGTACTCTAAGGAAAAGGTGAACTGCCCTGTTTCTCAGAGCTGCAAATTCCCATCACTAGACTAGTTAAATTCCTGTTTGCTGGTCTGAGATGCTACTAAGGCTGAAATCATTTCTTCTTTAATGAGGCTGGCATGCATCAATCCTTTGGCTTCTCACACCTTGGCCAACTGGTTGTTTGTCAGCTTGCCATATTCCTCTGCTGACATCTTTGCCTGCTTTCCATGGTTAAAGTAAACTAACAGAAAATAAATAAATAAACAAACAAACAAACAAACAAATAAATAAATAAATAAAAACTGTTGTGAAATGAAACTCTGAATGTTTACCTTGCAGCTGCTGAGAATACACCCACCTTCAGTGACAACTGCCTGCAGGCCACAGAAGTACAATCAATATCCACACCACTGCTCACCAATATGTGACATTCCCTCTCTGGGCCAGTAATCAAGGAGCCTGAATCCTCACCACTGACACTGGAGAGGGATGTTTACTTGGAGCAAAAATGAATACACTCCGTATTTCCATATTAAACAACACTGAATGGTCACATATATGTTTATTTTTATTGGAACACATTACTGTATATTTGTACAGGGACTGTTATTGTTCCTTGAGTCATAGTTGATATTTATGACCAGGGTGTAAACATAGCACTTGGAATAGGGGTCGATCTAGACTCATTTACTATAGTAGCTATCATTGTTTACATCCAGTTGGTCTATGCTTTAAAAATTTTATGTGTCAAGTCTAACGGGCCTGTGTAGTCCTCACACTTAAAGATACTTTTTTCTCATTAGATTTTTGGTGGGGACCTGGCACTGTTCAGATAATCCAGATTCTATCATCTATTCGTGACCTATTGTATGTTGTAATAGGATTGATCATTTTATTATGGATCTTACAGAATTACTGAGGGGCCTCTCAGCTGATAGAAATGATTTGGCAGCATTTGGACTTACTAATTTGGGGCAAGATATTAATAAGGAAGCCTCTGCAACAATTAACAATTGTGAAACTTCCTTTCATAAATTGAACAAAAGTATGAGGGCATTAAGGGCGAACATGTGGCATGCTAAACTTTTCAAAGCCTACTTGGCCAAAGATATATCACCTAGGGGACTGAGGGTAAAGATACAACCACTGGTCTCTGAAGCAGATTCCATTCTATTGGAACAATGGGCAGAAGCTCAACATAAATCAGCAATGGAATTTGTTAAAATTTTGGCGGCATATCATGAGAGAACCATAGACAAACAAATATTAGAAATTACTGATATGTGTAATGATATCAGTAAATTTGAAGGTCAGGAGGGCTATTCTAATAACCTTCAGAAATTGGGACAGGACCTTCTCAGCTGTGAACAGACATTGAAAGATAAAAAAATGGGTACATTTCAGTGTGACTTAATTGATTATGAAGGGAGGCACCCCTTTTCAAGTAACAAACATGTTAGGTTTGAGCCTTCACACAGGAAGGTCAATAAAAAGAAGAGACCAAGATCTATCTTGAAAAAATCAAGTTGTGATGAATCAGGGGAGGATTCCTCCACCACTTTAAAGTCCAGTATACAACATTATGCCGACTCGCCAGCTTCTAAAAGGAGAAACTCTTTGGGCCCTTTAGCCAAAGGTACAAATGGGGTGGGAGGAAACACAGGGGTGGAAAGCATGGTAGACCTATTGAAACTAATTGTTCAGAAATAAATAATGTGTTAAACTTCTCATCAACAACACTGTCCACAACACAAATTCAAATTTTTAATAAAGGACTTAATTTTATTCCTGGTTTCTTTATTTCTGAAGATTCATTTGCTAATGATATCTTTGAGTTTTGCAGATTACTTAACCTGAAACAGTTTTTTTCAGACAAAAGGCAATTTAGATAATGATGCCAGATTCAGATATCATAAATCAACATTTATGCCACCCATGCATCCGATTGTATCCATGTCCTATAATTCCACTCTTAAAGATTTACACTTCAGTTTCAAGGATTCCCACGTCAAACAGAATAATGTGAACAGGAAGGAGATGGACACTATTGTGGAAATGGCTAACAACAAGAAACTAGTAATATTAACAGCAGACAAGGGGGGTGCCATTGTAGTACAGGATTGGTCAGCATATCATTTTGAAGCAATGTGACAATTATCAGACAGTAGATACTATACACATATGGTGATTGACCCTACACTAGGATTCAAAAAGAAAATAGACAAATTCTTACAACTAGCTAGGGAGGAAGGTATTATAACACAAGATATTCAACATCATCTTACAGTTACAGATCCCTGTAGCCAATACATTTACTTCCTCTCTAAGATTCATAAGGACCCAAACCATCCACCTGGTCGACCAATAGTCTCGGGCAGAGGTTCTATCACTGAACCATTATCTCAATTTCTCACATTACATTTCAAGCCCTTGCTCCAATGCGTTAGAGCAAGAAAGCAAGATATGACTGGATTCCTCCGGATAATAACAGATATGCAGTTTGAGGAAGGGTGGTATTTGTGCACTTTGGATGTTTCTGCATTATATACCAACATCCCCCATTAGGCTGGCCTAGATGCTTTGGAATATTGGTTAACAAAGTCAGAATTATACCCCCAGGTTTTAATACACTGTTGCTATGCATGGCAGAACATGTGTTAACCAAAACTGTGATATTCTATGGCAACAAATGTTATTTACAGACCAAAGGCACGGCCATGGGGGCCTCATTTGCTCCTATATATGCAGACCTTTTTATGGCCTACATTAAAGACCAAATCATTTATGACAGAGCTCATAACATCTACATTGATGAAACTGATATATGGAGGAGATATTTGGATGATTGCTGGATGGTATGGAGATCTGACATCGTATATCTTAAGGAGTTTGTGACTTATTTGAATGAAAATAAATGGGGTATTGAATTCACGATAACTTATGACACTAATCAGATTACCTTTCTAGATGTCTTAGTAATAAGAAATGTAGATCATACATTAACAACAAATCTATCGTAAATATCCCCAATACAACTCCCTACTCCATGCCTCCAGCTTTCATCCCCTCCATATTTACAGAAACATTCCAAAATCACAATTTCTTCACCTGAGGAGGATTTGTTCAGAGGAAAGCACATTTGCCACCTATGAGTCAGATTTATCCACAAGGTTCCTTAACTGGGGATACAAAAAAGGTGATATTGTTCAAGGAAGACAGTATGCTACTAACACAAACAGGGAGAATCTACTACAATACAAGGAGCATAAACAGAAATCAAACTCACAAATTAGATTGGTTACTACACAAGGGAGAAATTCAGACACTCTTATTAACTGTGTGCGGAGATGCTGGAATATATTGTTAGCAGACAATAAACTTAGGGCAATATTGGATGACAGATGTCACTTTTCATATAGATGGGGTCGGAACATGGGTTCCTTTTTCAACCACTATAAACATATCAACACGAATGTGAATTCATCTAAACAAATAACCTTACAAGGGGGCCCTCTACTTGGATGCTTCCCATGTGGCCACTGTACACATTGCCACAATATGAGTAAAACAAAGGAATTTACTAGTAGGAACACTGGTGAAGTTTTTTCTATTAGCTTCTTTGCAAATTGTCAATCAGACTGGGTGATTTATTTGGCATCATGCAATTGTTCAACATTTTATGTAGGACAAACTTCACGCTGTGTCAAATTTAAGATCTCGGAACATCTTAGTGACATTAGGACTTGTAAACCTACGAATGCACTGTACAAACATACAATTAAACACCCAAATGCCAAGTTCAGATTTACTGTGATTGACATTATACAACAGAATACAGTTAATAAATCTGGTTGGCATGCAATATTAAACAAAATGGAAAAGAAATGGATTATTAAACTAGGTGCACTTTTTTCCCCTGGGTTGAATGAATACATATAAAAATGAATGTTTAAATGTATGCAATTCTGCTTTTGGACTGTAGGTGTCGCTGGACCACTCTGTATCTAGATATATATATATATATATATATATATATATATATATATATAGATATATATGATATATATATATATGTATATATATATATATATATATATATATATATATATATATATATATATATATATATATATATATATATATATATATATATATATATATGTTGTGAATTTTGTAACAGTTACAAACACTGAGGAAGGCGGCCGAAACCGGTATGTTTTTTTCCTTCTTCCCTCAATAAACGGATTTTGGTCCACTGTTTGCTGGCTCTACCATGTTTTTGTAATTCCTTGATGCCTTTGAGCCGTGCAGTAGCCGTACGTGCAGAGGTCTGATTGTACTTATCAGTTATTTCCTGGTCCATTGATTGGCTGCCCTTGTATTGCAGTATAATCATTGCAGTCCTCGATTCATTAGGTATGAAGCTCATTTGCAGATTGTGGTTGAATAGAGATTCTAGTGGGATTGATAGTTCATGCTTCATGCTGTTAAGGAGGCATCTTGGGATATTATCAGGACCCAGTGATGCAGTGGTCTTAGCCTTTGGGAAGCACCTTGAGGACCTATTCTCTCCTGATGGTTGGGGAGAGATGGATGACAAACTTTGCTGAGGAATTTAAGGGGGAAGAGGGGATTAAAGTTTGACCCAGATTTGTTAGCCAGGATATTAGCTAGATCTTCTGGTTCTGTGTAGGTGGCTCCATTTACAGTTAATTTGCTGCAATGCTGTGTATAACCTTTGAGGTTCAGACATAGCTGAAGAAAGCCTTATGGTTGATCTTGTCCTGGGTTAGCTATTTTTATCTCACATTCGGCTTTTGTGGACTTTATTAATCTCTTGAGCTACATGTTTGGGCTGATTGCTGGGTATTGCATCTCTTAGTTTTCCCCCAAAAGTTTTTCCTTTTGTTGTAAAGCCTATTAATAATGGAATTCTGCAAAGATGGCTTGTGTTTTTTTTTTTTTTTTTTTTTTTTTTTTTTTTGTGCTGGCCCAGCTCTTATTTCAGGTAGCTATAGGTATTTCTTTACAGCTATTGATATGGTTACACAGGGTTTCTATGAACAATTCTGCATAGGCAGCAGTATTCTCAGGGATGGGAGGACTTGAAACTTATGTATGGTGCCACTTAGTTGTGGGAAGTTTGCCATGGAGTTATTCTTAAGATTTCTAGAGTTTTCTGGTCTCCCTGGATTTATGTTTGCCTCAAGTGAGATGGGTTTATGGTCTAGCCTGACTAGCAAGGACATTACACTTTGGGGGGGGGGGGGGTTGCAGCATTCTATCATGGTTACACTTGACATAAATTCTCTTTTTACAGTGATCCCAAATGAATATGGTGTTAATGCCATATGTGAAATCTTGTGTAAGAATGCTGGCAAGAATGGGAGATCAATAGAAAATATTTGCAGTTTAATTGAAGTTGTTCTAACTAAGAATTTTTTTGTTTGATGGTCAAGCATACGTGCAGATAGCAGGTGTAACCATGGGTACTCCCGTGGCTAACATGTATGCCAATATTGTATTGATTCAATTGGAATGTGAGTATGTATACAATGATACAAACCCATTCAACGAGAACATTCTATTCTATCAAGGTTTTGTAAACGACTGTTTTATGATATGGATGGAGAATGAGCATCATCTACTGGAATTCATGGAATATCTGAATAGCACTACTGCTTTTTTGAAATTTAAAGTGAATTCTTCCTGTAATAGTACTGCATATCTTGATGTCCATTTATTTAAGGAATCTAGTTTACTAAAAATGTGTGTTTTTAATAAAGAGGTTCAAGTGAATAAATACGTACATACTAAAAGTATGCATTCTAGGCATATCTTTTGAGGAATAGTTAAGGCTCAATTTTTGAGAACTAGCAGGTTAAATACAGATGAAAATAAATGCAAAGAGCAAATGGAGAAGTTAGCAGACGACTTTATAAATAGACGTTATAATAAAGATTTGGTTGTTGAAACCATGAAAGAAGTGCTAGATAAAAGAATGCAAATAGCACAACCTTTCTTTGGAGAGGTATTAGAAAATGAATTATTACCTAGGAGCAACTCACATGAGATGGGAATGGTCTGATATGTGACTACATTTAACAATATGACAAGCGAAGTAGAGAATAATATTAGAAGGAATTGGCAAATATTGACGTTTATGCCCGAGCCAGTTACCCTTCTAGGTAATAAATCAAAATTTACCTATAGAAATAGTATGAACTTAAAAAGATAGCTTTGTTATAAGGATTTTGAAGTTAATGTTACGATTCATATAGTGAACATATATGGCATGCTACCTTGCCATAATTGTAGTTGTTGTAGGAATATCTGTAACTTGTTAGATTTCCAACATCCTATAACAAAACGTAGATATGAAGTTAAATGTCAGGCAACATGTAATACTACGCTAATTGTTTATTTGGGAACATGTATAAAATGTGAATGCTTCTATATAGGTAAATGTTCAAGGCAGTTAAGGGATCGCATTATTGAACATAAGTCAGAAATTAGAAGAAAAGTGACAACTAATGCTTTGTCGAAGCATATTATGGATAGTGGTGAAACACACAACTTTAAATTTAAGGTCTTAGAAGTATTACATAAGAATTTGAAAGGAGGAGATATTAATAATAAATTGGATATAGCAGAATATAAATGAATTACTAGACTTGATGCTGATAAACCTCCTGGTTTGAACAACATGATAACGATAAAACTATTTTTAATGGAAAGTCAAATGCAATATAAATAGAGTTTTAGATTTATTGTTTATACAAATGCCTTTATTCAAGTGGATTGCTTTAAAATTCAGTGAATGCCTTTTGATCGCACTAATTATTTGAATGTTCTTATTGGTTGACTGTGTCATATGCTTTGTTTTTTTAAGGTATAAAATGACTGATGTTTTAAATTATTAATGAATACTGATGAAGGGTGATTCCCAAAAGCTTTATCCTGTGTGACAATAAACTAAGCGTTTCAACTGGTTGGAATTCATATTTTTTGTACTATTTCCAAGTTTCCCTTGTGGTCAGCTGTACTTAATTTGTGTTTTCAGTCTACCAACAGAGGATAACAGCCACAAAAAAAAAAAAAATCATCTAACCTCATAAGATGATGTCTGGCTTCCTCAGTTCTTGCCACCCTAGTCAAAATCAGAGGTTAAGAAGGAGGCATAAATGGATGCTTCAGTGAATAAGGAGCTTTGTGCTTATAAGATTATGGAGGACAGAATGAACTGGCGATTTTTAAAAATTCTGCATCCAGCTATGACCTCAATGGTTCATAGGTTCATAGGTTGGTACTAGGCTATCGGCCCTAGGGTCTATACAAGCCTAGCCATAACCATTCCCTGGCTATTTCTTCCCACAATATTTACTTCCCTGGACCCCTGTCTAGCAGGGCGACTGACATGATTCCCGGGGTAAATTTCCTATCTTCCATCCAATCATCAAGGTTCGTTTTGAAGAGAGCCAAGGAGGTGCTCTGCTTGACATGTATGGGCAGTCTATTCCAGAGTATGGGGAGTCTCCGGGTCAGGAACCTATCCCTCCAGCATGTTTTGTTCATTGTGATGACAAGGTTTAGGTCCTTGGAGCATGTTGCTCTGATGGATTGTGATTTCTTTAAGTGTAGCATGTCCAACAGCTCTGAGTTTGACATGGCCTTATATGTTAAGCAGAGATCGCCTCTGAGTAGATGATATGTGACAGAGCATAGCTGGAGTTTTTTTAGTCAGTCAGCATGGAGCATCTGCTTTAGGCCTGTAATTCTTTTAGTGATGTGTTTCTGCAGCCTTTCCAGTTGTTGCAGATGTCTTGTGAGGTACATACCAAATGGGGCATTGTACTCTATGATAGGTCTAATGAGGTATGAGTATAGTGGGACAATGACCTCCTTTTTCTGGATGAAAAGCCCTTAGTGATGAGGTGTGCCACATAGAAGGATTTCCTGACTGTTGGGGTGATGTGGTTATCGAAGGTGAGACCACTGTCCACCTGTGCCCCTAAGTCTCTTATCACACTTTCAGTGTTTAGTGTACTGCCACCTATGTGGTAATTCATGGGTACATGTTTTTTTCCCAAAGGGGATAACTATACACTTCTTGGCATTGAGCTTGAGCCCATGGCTCTGGCACCAAGCATCTGTTTCTGTAAGGCCCTTTTGTAGAATATCCACATCATCTGGGGATTCAATAATGGCTACCAGTTTGCAGTCATCTGCGAACTCTGTTAACCAGAGTCCCTTAGTATTGGCCTGTACTTCAGAGAAGTAGATGCCAAACAAGAGCGGTCCCATGACTGAACCCTGAGGTACTACACTTGTTACTTGTCTGGAGCTGGATTTGGGGTCAGCTACGTTTACAGTGTGTGTTCTGTCAGTAAGCCAGTTGGCAACCCATCGAGTGACATAGGGATTTATGCCCAGCTTAGTAAGTTTATCGATGATTCCAGAGTGGGGGATGGTGTTGAAGGCCTTGGTGAGGTCCAGATAGGCTGTGTTGACTGCCTTACTATCGTCCACAGCTCTGGAGACTGATTTGAAGAATTTAATTAGGTTCAGGAGACACGATCGGCCCTTCACGAACCCAAACTGGGTGGGGTCCAGTGTTTGAAGGTTGCCAATGTCTTTGTTTATAAGTTCCATGATAATACATTCCATAGCATTGCAGATCAGGCTCGTCAGACTGATAGGATTATAGTTCCCAGGATCCAAGGTGGATCCCCCCTTGTCGAGTGGGATAACTGTAGCTGTGCAACACTCAGAGGGCATGAAGCCTGAGGTGAGGCTAAGATTAAACATGACACTTAGGTGAGGTGCCAGTTCATTTTGTAGTTCATGTAGTACACAGCCCGGGATGTCGTCTGGTCCCATGGATGCTGTATTCTTAGCTGGCAATGTCCTCGGGATCAGTATATTTACTGCCATTCTGTTGTAGCTCAGAGCAGATCTGTGCATTGCCATTTAGATTCTTGACATAGCTATAGAATACCTTGTGGTTGTCTTTGGAATTGATGGCAATTTTATTTTCGTAACTAGCTTTGGAGGATTTTATGAGGGATTTCATCTTCTTACTGAGGCTGGTAAGGGAGTTTATTTCATCCTTGGATTTTCCTCTTTTCTGCAACAGTTTCTTCCTTCTGTTGTGTAGTTTGTTTATGACAGGGGACCACCAGATTGGCTTCCTTTTTTTGGAGGAGAGTGTCTTGGTTCTATTTGGGATGGCACTATTCATGCATGAGTGGATGTGCTCATACAGTGCTTTATTGTAGGATTTTGGCAGTCGAACTTTCAGTTCCCGTCTGCATGGGTGCCATGAAGTTTGTCACTTCTGACTTGAAGAGCATGAAGTTGGCCTTGGAGAAGTTTTTTAGGGATGTTTCCTTACTGGGTGGTGGGGTGGGATGTGGATGTCAAAGGTAATTAGCTTATGGTCAGACCTAACCAACGAGGGGGGTGACCACTGGTGTGGAGCATCGATTTCCCATGTTGGTAATGACCAGGTCCAGGATATTAGAGCCCCTGGTGGGACTATGAATTAGTTGATCCAGGGCATTGTAATTTATGAATTCCAAGAACCGTTGGGCAAAGGTGTTGGTGCATGAGTAGTTTTCCCATTTAATGGCAGGGTAGTTGAAATCACCCAGTATTAGGGTTATATCTTAATATTTTCCACTCTGTTTAGAAATGTGTAGTGAGAATTTTGGGGCATGGTGGGGGATCTGTAGCAAGCTACAGTTTGGATTGTAGTCTTACCTAGTGTTAGTTGCACCTGGAGAATTTTGGATGCATTGTGCTGGGCATCTAGCCTGGAGGTGTGAATATCCTTGGTGAATATGGACACTCTTCCACCTTTAGTGTTTCGGTCCTGGTTTGGTGGCTAAAAAATGTGGTAAGAGTTGTAGCCTGGTATTACAGGGGTGCTCTCTGGAGCCTTGAACCAGGTCTCAGTTATTGCACAGATATCGATGTTATCCATTTTTAGGAGTGCCTCGAGACAGTGCATTTTGAGGTTTAGACTTCTAGCATTGAGTAGCATTACCTTCAGATTTTGCATACTTGTACCTGTTACGGTAGTGGTTTTGTCTTTTGAGCCTTGCCTAAAAAAGGCACTATAGGGGTGGCAAGAGCCTTAGCCAGTAACCTGAATCCCAGGGGCAACAGGTGCAGACCATCTCTGGCAAACCATTGTGGTTTGTCAATCATGTCGTCCCAGGCAGACAGATACTGGATCCCCTTTGAATGACACCAGAAGCTTAGCCAATTGTTGGTCAATCATTTTGTCCTTATACTGTGGTACCATTCTGGGTGAAGGAGGATGCTAGTCAGGGCTAGGGTCATACCTGCCTGGGCCACATGATCCAAGAGCTTTTCCATGTCTCTTTTCATGTAGTCCAGGGAGGTATGTCTCAAGTCATTCACTCCAACATGGACAATGACAGAGCCGTATTTGTGCTTGTTGTGGAGTGGCTTGAGTGCATGCATTATGTGGCGGATCCTGGCACCCGGCAGGCAGCTGACTGCAATTTTCTCCTTGTTCAGCCTGCTTTATGCTAGTAGCATAATTGCTGTTCAGCCATTGGTCACATTTATTGTGTTGTCCATTTTTCAACTATTCTTTCTCCTCTGGTCAGCCCTCCTGTACCAAGGTTATGAATCATCCTCAAGTTACAGATGTTAGACAGAAATGCTTGCTCTGCACTGGTAGAATAAATAGTGTTTCATTTATTGCCCAGCAAGCGATTAGTGTTATAACAGGGGCAGTCATTGACTTGGCTAAAACTGCATTTGAGAATTGCAATTTGGCCTTCTCATCCAAAGGGGTTATTAGAAAGGAATGGATATCACTTATCAAAGTCTCTGATTACCAACAGACTATCATCCAGATCTAAATGATATTGCCTCCTTGTATTCTGTACTGATCACATTAGTTATAGAATAAATTGCACCCTGCTCAGATGTACTTCACCAGAGATATCAAATAGTTAGAAGGACCCCAGAGGTTCCTACCAAAGAGAATCGCAAGATGTAAAATACATAAGCTATCAGAAAAGACTAGAAGCACTGCCCTTCTTTTCTGAGTCCTATAGACTCCTCAGAGGGACTTCTGATCAATCCGAAGCCCGGTAGTCCAGGATCTCTTGCACCTTCATAAATGCAACAGTCAGAGAAATACCAGACCAAAGGATCTAAACATCCTTTAGGAAATCAATAAAACAAGGTAGGGAAATAGATTAATTAATTAATTACTCAGGTTTACTTGTCTTCTAGAATAGACGCCCTGTGCAGACAAACGAATGATAGATTAATTAGTCAGCATTTACTTGTCTTCTAGAACAGACGCCCTCTGTAGACAAACAAATGATAGATTCATTACTCAGCGTTTACTTGTCTTCTAGAACAGATGCCCTCTGCAGACAAACGAATGATAGATTCATTACTCAGTGTTTACTTGTCTTCTAGAACAGACGACCTCTGCAGACAAACGAATGTCAGGTGTTATCATACTTCAAATGGCTCCTGGATAATTGGATGGATATTCATAAATCCACCTGGGCTTGACAGGCCTAACCCTCCATGACAGACAAATTATTGTGTAGGGTAGAAACTGGCAAGGCACAATGGTTGCAAGACTTGGTAGCCTGGACTTCCTACGATTCCTATAAAAACGTGCAGTAATTCCAGAACTGATTATAGTAAGAGCTGGAGTAAGGGAATCCAGCGTCCTACATGTTGGATGTGAGGGGCTTTATCTGCCATCTTGAGCACTTTTTAGCTAATAAAGATGCTGAAGCAATTTGTGTTTGAAAAAAAAGCAGGGAGCCCAGACAGGAGTTGATGCATTTTGCATTATGCTTATCACTATTTATATATCTACATAAATCTATACCTGTATTTATACCTTTATGTGTATCTATGCCTATTGATAGTTATCAATCTATCTGTCTGTCTTTATATACTGTGCCCCTTGAAGCTACCCCTTTTATCCTTTTGAAAGTATTTCATTCTTTCCGGTAAACAAGACTAGATTGGTTTTGGCTTTAGAGGAAAAGCTGAATAACACAGCATGACTCATGTGTTAGTTTTTCACTGCAGCCTCTCATTAAGCCAGTAACTCACTGGCCCTGGCACTTCTTTTGTGGGGGGGCGGGGGGGGGGGGGGTTGTTGAAAGAATTGTGGCCTTTTTCAGTCTGTAAACTTCTCATCAACTGCATGTGTGCATCACTGTCACTTGAGTAAGGCACTAACCCATGACAGTGTTTTTTTTTTTTTTCAAAAGCAAGGATATTGCAAGGCTTTCAGAATTTACTGAATTTACTAGAAAACAGGAGGTAAAATGCCTATATGTCTTCTAGACAGAGAAGGGGGTAGGGATGCTTTCACTAGGTATGTAAAAATAAACACAACCTGTACAAATATATTGGCTGTTTTGGTACAGAGTGTTGCAAGATTTAAAGCACTGAATGATAAATATGCACTGGTACAGTCACAGTTTGTTTTAATGTGGTCAGATTCCAGCTGCTCTTTACTAAGTGTCAAAGAATTTGTACAAAAACAAACACTCTAAACATGCTTGTTTTAGGTCTTCAGAATGATTAACTATAAACTTTACCATTTTTTCATGTGCCCAATTAACTGTAAATTTTTACCAACTTTTTTCACATGCCAAAGTTCATGCTTACTGATCAGACTTATTTGTGTCAGAAAGCTGGTTTAAATACAAGAACAATTTGAGGGTAGCCATATTTTTCATCCATACTCATTTAATATTTATTAATCTTGCAATGGTTAATTTTCTTTTCTCACTGTGGTCTGTCTCATACTTTTACTTTTCCGCTGTGTTCCCTGCCATATATTGCCACTTAGTGTGTATCCTGCATTAAATATGAACATCCCGTGTGGCTACAACTTTCCTTGGCCAGTCTTGTTCCAGAGAGGAAATATGTTACTGAATGACTTGCAAGTCAGACAACTACAAAATAATAAATAACAGAGATGAACTGAACAAGAAAACTATCTTATTAAAGTGCTATAATTGCACACATTCAGTTATGTCTGTACAATATGGCATGTTTTTCATAACTGCAAACCACACTCTAACTAAGGCACTGCGTATGACAAAACAGCAGTGTGACACACTAATGGCGGTTCATATTTACTGCACTGATGTTCAGCATGAATCCATCAAACAGCTGAGCACAACTCCGCCATGAAGCTTTGTGGATTATTTTTAGCATCGGTATTCAGTAGCTCCTAGGGTGATTCTGCAAAAAATATCAGTTTGCCACTGGGCTGAATTCGTGCATATAAGGTCAGAGCCATGCTGAGCTCACATGACCAACTGTAGCAAGGTGAAGGCAGCATAAAAGAGTTGTCAGAAATAAACAAAAAAGAAATTGTGTGTGTCTGTCTGTCTCTCTGTCTGTAACTAGAGGTATACTAGATAGACAGTGAATTCTGGAGTCATAACAAACTGAATAACTGAAGAGAAGACAGGCAAATTTAAAGGCAAAAAGCAAAAAGGTTAAAAAAATAAAAACAAACGTCCAACTCACTGGACTGGTGTCCTGTAACAAATCATATATGACCAATACAAGTAAGAGAGAGAGAGAGAGATACATGGGATGTATAAAAACATGAGGGAAACGTCAGAAAAGGAAGTGTGGATGTGACTGTGTGTTTGTGTTATGTGTTTCTTTCCTAAATAATCTTTACTGATATAATACATAATGTAAGATAGAACATCAAAGTTCTGGGGGAAAAAACAACACTGTATGCTGGAAAACACAAGCCCTATGTAGAAACAAGCCACTAACTTGATAAAATTCAGCACTTTTGCTCTTTATTACATGAAGAACGTCATCAGAAAATAAATAAATGTTTAAACGTTACAAATAAATAGCCGTGTAGAAACTTGACATGATAATGCTTAAAGAACAATGAAAATGGCAATTCGCTTGTATTATTAACCAATAGATGTGTTGACTGAATAACAGCTAGCACAAAGTGACCAATTATACTTCAAACTATGGAGTGTCTTAGCCAATGGATATGTACACTAGGTAAGTCTATCAAATAGGGTCAGGAAGAGTAGCATAAGCAATCACATGGTAGAAAAAATGAGCCAATGGGGACATTGCCACTAAGCTAACTGAGAATAGGAAGTGTTTTCCCTAGTAACAAATCTGAGATGTCCAGAAAGTGTAAGGCAACTAATAGCTATCTAAAGACTATACCCTAATAAGTGGGTACAGGCTGGAGAAATAAGATTGTACTGAAAACCTCAGTGGTGTTGGGGAGAGATCTGTTTTAATTATATAAACAGAAAACATGTGGAAGAGTAACTGAAGGTGCTCAAACGGTCAGGTGCCGAGAGAAAGGGGTTACTTGAACCAGCATAGAGCACACCTAATGTTACAATTTTTGTTCAGGCCTGGCAGGGATTCAGCATTTACTCTTAACTGCCAGAAGAGTTCTTTCACCTCAAGTAAAGTATTCTTCTCACAAAAAAAGTCCTGAACTTGTTCTAGGATGATGAAATGGAACCCTTTGAAGTCCTTACATGAAACACTGCATTTTGGTAGGGCATTCTTAAAATCATGGTTCCAGATGGCTGTAAGATGTTCTTTTACCCTGTCTGAAAGTTTCCTTGAGGTTTTCCCAATATAGAATTCCTTGCACTCTGTGCAAAAACCAATGTGCACCATGTAGGTGCTGTAGTAGTTGAATACATCTTCAAAGGACCGGAGACTCATAAATTGCAATGGCTGAACATGCATGAATCTTCCATGTGTATGAAATCACAGACTATGCATTTGCCGCATTTAAACATATCATGTTTAATGGACAGTATAATGGTGGATAGGGAGGTGTTACCAGGCTTTTCAAATGCTAGTCTGAGCATTTTAGTTTTCTTGTAGCTGAAATTGGACTGCCTGCTTAAGATGTTGACCAGGTCCCGGTTGCTGAGAATGATATCCCAGTTTCTATTGAGGATTTCCTTAATGAGAACCATGTCTCTGGAAATGGGTAGTGGGAAACTAAGAGAGAAGTCTTTGGCTTCAGTTTCTTGAGTCTTGTATACAAGCCTGTATTTTAAGATTGGCTGAAATTTAGTATGTCTCACCTAATGGATCTCAGTGCGGAGCTTCTGCACCAGGCTGAGTGGGCAAATCCTGTCCCTAAACATTGAGCTAAAAATTGCACACTCAGTGTGAAATGCTGAGTCTTTGCTTATCAACCTTGAAAGCCTTCAACCAAGTAACACAAACTGAGAAATCACAAAGCAGGCTGGTGTTACAAGAAACAAGGATAAAATTTATTCTTAAGCGCTTTCATCACAGATTACAGTTGACTTCTTCAGAAAAAAGAGAGTGCCTCCACCCCACTCCTTAAATACTCATTACAAACACATTCCAAACCAATTTGTAAAAAACACCATAGGCATTTACAGGTACAGACTCCCTGTTTGCTCCACAATTATACATGCAAGATAAAAACTAACTATAAAACATGATTCACCATGTAGTTTAAACTTAGTATTTTGACAAAAAATCATAAAGTGAACAACTGAATAAAAAATCAACAATTAGATGAAAAGATCTTCTTTTAACCTCAAAAAGCTGGTTACTGAAACCATTTCATTCAACCCTGGAAAAATATTGGCATTGACCCTTAATTGCCATAACAGTTCTTTGTATTCAAGCCAGTAATCCATAGGACCTCCTCTCTCATCCATAGTCAGCTGTTCAAGAACTGTGAATTTAAAATTGTGACCTGGGTTGGTATTGACGTGCTTGGTCAGTGAATTTTTTAGGTTCATTTTCCTAATGTCATATCTTCTTCTTCTTTCGGCTTTTCCCGGTTAGGGGACGCCACAGCGGATCATCTGTCCGCTCATGATTGGCAGTGGAGTTTTACAGTGTTGAGTTGCCAGCCTGGCGCCCAACCTTCCACAGAAGGTACACACACACATGCACTCACACCTAGGGCCAATTTAAAGTGTCCAATCCACCTACACATGTCTATGGGATGTGGGAGGAAACTGGAGCACCCGGAGGAAACCCACGCGACCACAGGGAGGACATGCAGACTCTGCACAGAAGGCACCCCAGCCAAGGATCGAATCAGAGAACCTCTGGTGTGAGGCAACAACATTAACCACTGCACCACCGTGGCTGCCCCTTTTTTTCCTAATGCTGGTAAATACTTGTACGAAAGGCATTTTTGGTCTTGCCTATATAAAAACAGGCACACTTCTGACAAATACCAGCATATATGACATTCTTACTGCTACAGTTGTACTTATACTGAAATTTCACCCATCCATATCCATTAAGAAAACACTGTCACCTTCCAAAATATACTTGCAGTGAGTACACTGCTTGCATTTGGACATTCTCCCTAATGCTCCAGCCGTATTGACACCTTTCCTCCACAGATATTTCTAACACTGGTGTCCTTTCTGTACACTACCACAGGGGCTTCCCCTGCTCTCTCTCTTATGGCATTGTCTCCTGCCAAAATAAACCAGTTCTTGTAGACAATGTCCCGAATCAGTGGGAACTGAGGGGTGTAAGTTAATATAAAACCATGGTGAAAGCGACCAGAGGATGAATCCCTGCTCTCCAAAGGAGCACACAATCTGGAGATGTCAATCCTTAGTAAGGGATAAAAATGTCCCTCAAGTCTCTTCCTAGTCACTTCATCAAGAAGAGGTAACACAAATTGCTCAGGATAACCTCTGTACCAACATATTCAATAAAACTTCCCTTTCTGCATAAAAATCATCGATCCTGCTAGTCATGTGAGCCAACCTCACTCCCTGCCCCTTAACCAGGGAGCATTTCTGATGTACAGGATGCCCGCTCTCATAATGAAGAAGAGAATTTGAATAGGTTTGTTTTCGATATATGGTAGAATAAAATTGTGCAGAGGTATAATTCTTGCTAATCCTGATGTCCAGGTAACTGATGGCATCAACATGAGTTTCCGTAGTGATTTCTAGAAATGTAGTGCTAGAATTGAGGAACAAAAAAAAATTCATCCAACTGGTCGTGGTTACCTTTCCATAAAATCAGGATGTCATCAAGGTAATGTCCATAAAACTTACACCATGACATCCCTGTAGATGGAAAAACTATGGAAAGTTCCCACTGAGTCAGGACTATGTTCGCAAAAACTGGGGCACAGGCTGCACCCATAGCCACAGCTGTACTCTCTTTGAACAATTGGCCCTCATAGATTACAAAACTATAAGTTCCATCAAAGTTCTCAGAGTCAAAATTTTGGTATATGAAAAATTGGTATGCTGACATAAAAAATCATAAAATATATCCACTCCTTCTGTGTGAGGTATTACATTAAATAAATCCTTCACGTCTATAGTGGAAAAAATAATGTCATTGCCAAAGTATTCCTGTTTTATTTTTTTGAGACAATCCCAGGAGTCCCTGATGATATGTGAAAAAGAACTTAAACAGTTCTTTAACTGTATGTCTAAGAACTTAGCTATTGGGAGAGTCTTAGATCCTTTTGCATCCACAATTGGTCTTAAGGGTGGGTGCAAGATATTCTTGTGGATCCTAGGGATCCCGAAAATAGTGGGAATCCTCGGGTGCTTTTGCGTTCAGTAGTTGAATTCTACTTCTGAAATTTGATTGTTCAAAAGGAAATCCATGAGGACCATATCAACATGACTGTATGCAATATTGAGTTAATTCAGGGAAACCTGCTGGTACCCTTCCCCCAATAAGTGACTTAACATACTGTCAGGGTATCTCTCTTGGTCCATAATCACTAATCCTCCTCCCTTGTCCGGTTTCATGACCCGGATGATTTTGTTGTTTGATATACTATTAAGTAAGGAGGTTTCCTTCTGAATAAGGTTATGTGGTATGGTGCAAGATTTTTTCCTAGCGAGGTCTCTGATGTCATTCGAGCATATACTTTGAAACAGCTGAATTGAAGGACATAAAGGGGGATTTGCTACACTGGCTTTTCTACATGTCTCATCAGTATTGTGTACCTGATTGCCGTCACCCAGAGTCACATTAAAATTCAGTTTCCTGGTAAACAGCATTAAGTCAAGCAATGTTTTTTCTAAATTAAATTTCCTCAAAGGCACAAAATTAAGGCCCTTCTGAAAGAGGTTGGCCCATTCTTTAGTAACCAGGGTACTGCTCAAATTGTAAATTTTGAAGTCATGATGGTCATTTTCAATGATTTCCACTTCGCCATTCATACTATCAGGTGACAAACTGGTATTCAATGCCCGTTCTCCCATCTCCCCCTCCCTCTCCCACCCCCTTGTTGGTACTGTGGGGGACGAGAATGTTGTTAGCCCTGGTATATCATGTTTGAAGACCTCCTAAACTGGCGATTTTGCTGCCGAATTCTCTCTGACCTTCTCAGGGGTGGGTCTAAAGAGATGGGACCGGGGTTATTGTCACCTTGATACTCAGATTCAACCATACCCTCGTCAATAAAAACATCATTATTGTTGTTAGAGTTAGTGATACCATTGTTGACATGACCATTTACACTTAAGGGATAAGCTACATCACTTTCGTAATCTTTAGCATCCCTTAACAATTTCTTATTCTTTTCTTTAATTTTGTCCATAACCTTGTCAATATTTACAAAAATAGTATTGTATTCATTGCGCTTGTCAGTAAAATTAATATCATTCTTAAAACTAGCATCTTTTTTGTTCACAACATCTTGTAAAACAAGAAATGTTTTCTCATTGTCATTAACCAACAACTGTAAAAATTCACATCCCTGGCGATTGAATAAAACAACCTGATCTTTATGCAAATCACTGTTGAAAGTTAAGCCATTAGGAAAACGCCAATATCTAAGTCCTTTAGGGACTTGTTCGCACCTAAGACATTCTCTCAAGTACTGGTTTTCAATTTGAATCTTTTTCAACTTGAGACATTCTTTTTCAAGATTTTTAAACATAAAGTCAACAGTACCTTGGGTATTCTGATGGTTGCCGTTATGAACAAAGCCCATACTGTCCCTGTTAATCCATTCTGATAAATTCGACATTTGGATAGCATCACTGAACAAACAAGGGTTCTGCTCCTTCTGGGTCCTCCGTTGCTGTAACCCTGAAGAAAAGGAAGTACATGGTTGTGTAACAGCAAACGCTCCCATAGTACTGGCATTTTCTCATTGGTTAGGACTTCCTTGCCCTAATGGAATAGTAAAAAGGGAGTCTTAGGAACCAATAATCGGGGCTGGTTTCAATGGAACAACTTTGTTGACCAAATGGTCAATTTTCTGACCCAGGCCCGATATGTGAGTGTTAAAAGAACCAATAAGTTCAGTCAATTTATTGATGGCTGTAGTGAGGTCATGGTACCAGGGACAAGCATGTTGAACTCACTACAGCCCCCACAGTACCAACAAGGGGGTGGGAGAGGGAGGGGGAGACGGGAGAACTGGCACTGAATACCAGTTTGTCACCTGATAGTACAAATGGCAAAGTGGAAATCATTGAAAATGACCATCATGACTTCAAAATTTACAATTTGAGCAGTACCCTGGTTACTAAAGAATGGGCCAACCTCTTTCAGAAGGGCCTTAATTTTGTGCCTTTGAGGAAATTTAATTTAGAAAAACATTGCTTGACTTAATGCTGTTTACCAGGAAACTGAATTTTAATGTGACTCTGGGTGACGGCAATCAGGTACACAATACTGATGAGACATGTAGAAAAGCCAGTGTGGCAAATCCCCCTTTATGTCCTTCAATTCAGCTGTTTCAAATATATGTTCGAATGACATCAGAGACCTTGCTAGGAAAAAATCTTGCACCATACCACATAACCTTACTCAGAAGGAAACCTCCTTACTCAATAGTATATCAAACAACAAAACCATCCGGGTCATGAAACCGGACAAGGGAGGAGGATTAGTGGTTATAGACCAAGAGAGATACCCTGACAGTATGTTAAGTCACTTATTGGGGGAAGGGTACCAGCAGGTTTCCTGGAATGAACTCAATATTGCATACAGTGATGTTGATATGGTCCTCATGGATTTCCTTTTGAACAATCAAATTTCAGAAGTAGAATTCAACTACTGTACGCAAAAGCACCCGAGGATTCCCACTATTTTCGGGATCCCTAGGATCCACAAGAATATCTTGCACCCACCCTTAAGACCAATTGTGGATGCAAAAGGATCTAAGACTCTCCCAATAGCTAAGTTCTTAGACATACAGTTAAAGAACTAAGTTCTTTTTCAGATATCATCAGGGACTCCTGGGATTGTCTCAAAAAAATAAAACAGGAATACTTTGGCAATGACATTATTTTTTCCACTATAGACATGAAGGATTTATTTAATGTAATACCTCACACAGAAGGAGTGGATATGTTTTATGATTTTTTATGTCAGCATACCAATTTTTCACATACCAAAATGTTGACTCTGAGAACTTTGATGGAACTTGTTTTGGAGAATAGTTTTGTAATCTATGAGGGTCAATTGTTCAAAGAGAGTACAGGTGTGGCTATGGGTGAAGCCAGTGCCCCAGTTTTTGCGAACATAGTCCTGACTCTGTGGGAACTTTCAATAGTTTTTCCATCTACAGGGATGTCATGGTGTAAGTTTTATGGACGTTACCTTGATGACATCCTGATTTTATGGCAAGGTAACCACAACCAGTCGGATGAATTTTTTTGTTCCTCAATTCTAGCATTACATTTCTGGAATTCACTATGGAAACTCATGTCAAGTCCATCAGTTACCTGGACATCAGGATTAGCAAGGATTATACCTCTGCACAATTTTATTCTACCGTATATTGAAAACCAACCTATTTGAACTCCCTTCTTCATTATGAGAGCGGGCATCCTGTACATCAGAAATACTCCCTGGTTAAGGGGCAGGGAGTGAGGTTGGCTCACATGACTAGCAGGATCGATGATTTTTATGCAGAAAGGGAAGTTTTATTGAATATATTGGTACAAAGAGGTTATCCTGAGCAATTTGTGTTACCTCTTCTTGATGAAGTGACAAGGAAGAGACTTGAGGGACATTTTTATCCCTTACTAGGGATTGACATCTCCAGATTGTGTGCTCCTTTGGAGAGCAGGGATTTATCCTCTGGTAGTTTTCACCACGGTTTTATATTAACTTACACCCCTCAGTTCCCACTGATTTGGGACATTGTCTACAAGAACTGGTTTATTTTGGCAGGAGACAATGCCATAAGAGAGAGAGTAGAGGAAGCCCCTGTGGTAGTGTACAGAAAGGACACCAGTGTTAGAAATATCTTAGAGAGGAGGAAAGGTGTCAATATGGCTGGAGTATTAGGGAGAATGTCCAAATGTAAGCAGTGTACTCACTGCAAGTATATTTTGGAAGGTGACAGTGTTTTTCTTAACGGATATGGATTGGTGAGATTTCATATATGCTGGTAATTGTCAGAAGTGTGTCTGTTTTTATATAGGCAAGACCAAAAATGCCTTTCGTACACGTATTTACCAGCATTTATATGACATTAGGAAAATGAACCTAAAAAATTCACTGGCCAAGCACGTCAATACCCACCCAGGTCACAATTTTAAATTCACAGTTCTTGAACAGCTGACTATGGATGAGAGAGGAGGTCCTATGGATTACTGGCTTGAATACAAAGAACTATTATGGCAATTAAGGGTCAATGCCAATATTTTTCCAGGGTTGAATGAAATGGTTTCAATAACCAGCTTTTTGAGGTTAAAAGATGATTTTTCTATCTAATTGTTGATTTTTTTTCAGTTGTTCACTATGATTTTTTGTCAAAATACTAAGTTTAAAGTACGTATTGAATCATGTTTTATAGTTAGTTTGTTTTTATCTTGCATGTATAATTGTGGAGCAAACAGGGAGTCTGTACCTTTAAATGCCAATGGTGTTTTTTACAAATTGGTTTGGAATGTGTTTGTAATGAGTATTTAAGGAGTGGGGTGGAGGCACTCTGTTTTTTTCTGAAGAAGTCAACTGTAATCTGTGACGAAAGCGCTTAAGGATAAATGTTATCCTTGTTTCTTATAATACCAGCCTGCTTTGTGATTTCTAACCTTGAAAGCCTGATGAATTGACCTTTTACTATGTTGGTTTTCATGTAAAAAGTGTGCTGAAAGTGGTTGGTATTCGGGTCAAGGGAGATCAGAATGCCAAGGAAATGTGCTGATGCTACGATGCTGGACACTGTAAAATTGAGGAATGCAATGCTTGTGGAAAGATCTGCTAAAAATCAGTCTAACACATCACAGGACCCCTTCCAAATAAAAAAAGATATAGTCTATGTAACAACGATACAAGACAGTGTTTTGGAACCCTGCGAGAGGAGAGAGAGAACTTGGGTCTCCCATGTGCTGAGAATAAGGTTTACATATTCTGGGGCTATCCTTGAGCCCATTGAAACCCCTATTTGCTGTCGGTAGATTTGTTGGTTGAACTCAAAAAAATATATTGTGTAGGATAGCAGAGATGAGGTCACAGATAGTATCTATGTGATCAGGGTCGAGGGTGATAGATTTGAGAAGGAAGTCCTTTATAACAGAGATGCCTACTAGATATGGAATGTTGGTGTTTAATGCTTCCACATTCAGGGTCACCAATTATAGCTTTGGTGCATGAGTCTAAGGTGAAAAAGTTTATCAAGAAATGCCCACGGGTAGAAAGGGGTATTTCAGACTATGCAGTTAAAAATAGAATCCATGAACTGAGAGATTTTTTCAGTCCTGGTTCTTTTCTTCGAGTTGATGTGTCTGAATGTGCTGTACATCACAACATAACATGCAGTTAAACTGACACACCTTCACTTTATATAACCAACTCAGAATAGCACAGGCATTTAATTTCATATTTATCATCAAACCCAATATTCCTAGCCTATACAAGTGGAAGTTGTCAAGCATGAGTGCCCTCATTTGCTTACAAATGATAAAAACTCAGGAGTGGAACATATTTTGGCAAAGATAATCGTCTATCTTATCTATTCACCCCATCTTACTTCCCCAATCCTGCACTATTACCCAGCTCATTCTAGAAAATACTGACCTCCCTGATGCCGTCATTCTATTCCCCCCTCACTTTCCACCTCCCATCCCCTCTCAATAGCCCCACCTGAAGTCCTTTCACTTGGCCCTTTACTTTTCCAATTCAGTACCAAGAACCTATCCCAGTTCAAAACCAGGTCTGGCCCTAACTCATCAGTTTGGAGGTCCTGACACATCTTCACAATTAGATATTAAAACCATCACTCTCACCACTTTGCTGCATTTGCCACCTTCCTCTTCAGCTACAAAGATACCCCACCTCCTCCTCCACATCCTTTGCAAGCACATGCACCTAACAGACCCTGCATTGTCTTCCAGTGTTTTCTCACCTGTGAACAACCCTACTCCATATAAAAGTTATCCATCTACTCCTTTCCGTCTCTCCAGTAGCATGCAACCCCTTCTTCCCTTCACCATTTTGAACTTCATGGCATTCAATATCACTTATGCAACAAAAAAATAAGTGGATATCATGACTGCCCCCCCCCTACAATAACTGTGTACCATCCACACATCCACTCCCCCATACCACATTCTTATTTCTTAAGCACTTTCCTGAACCTGTTTTTTACTCAGCCTGCCCAATTCCTTAACAAGGAATAAGGAGCTGTTAATGAGCTGTTTCCTTTGGTCCAAATGTCCAGAGTGTGGTTCCATCAGGCTCCATTGCCTAGCTATGTGACTCTGGGTAAGTCACTTCATCAGACAGCACAACTGGGCTGGGACTGAAAAAGGACCGCTGACATCAGTGCTGTACCTGGTAAATAAACGACAAATAAATAAACAAACATTTTCCAGCCGGTGTCCCTATAAATTAATCTAGTCCTGTCTTTCTGATTCTACATCCATTCTGGTCAAATGGCACCACCTCCCACCCCTCCCCTTCTATTCAATGCTTACTAATGTCTATTATACAAAACAATCCACTCCATTAAATATGTACTTCCTCCATAAACTTTCAAAGCACAGAAATGTATAAAGAGATGAAGTAATCTCTTATGAACATATGAGCCTATAAAATCCATAAAAATCTCCCAACTGTGCCTCTAGCAACAATGTCTCAACATACTTTAACCTTTATTGTCACCATTCCTTCAAGTTTCCCCAGAAAACCTGTCAATATCTAGTATCCACCATCACTATCAGTTCTGTCCACTCTCGACATTACAGTTTCTCTCTCCTTCCAGACTTTACTTACTCCTCTGTTCATGTACTTTTATGCTTTGTCAAACCATCTCCCCCCTTGCTGGTTCTCTCTCTCTGTCTCTCCAGTCAGCTGATTTCACCATATCATTTTCCAGTGCCTAGCATACAACACTAAATTTGTGGCTATGAAATACCTCTTAAAATCTGGGTCTCTGTCTGATTCTTCCAATTCAACCTACTCTTACCAGTTCCATTCTCTGTATCCTCCATACAGATATATGCTACCTTTATCTTGGTGATTCGCATTCATGGGCATAAACAATAGGGTACCAATGTAACACCATTAAACTCAATACCTCACTTTTGTCAACAAGCAAGGCTACTCTTCTTGACCAGTTGTCTAACATATCACCTTCCTTTTCCTCTAATTTTCTCCAATTTTTCTCACATATCTCCTTCAATGTACATCTAAATACTCTTCCCCTTCATAACTGGTAACTCCCTATCTGGTGTATCTCCTCTCTCCTCCATCTTGATCATCAAAGACTCCTTAGGTTGAAAGCATAATCTGGATTCTTTACCAAACACCCTGAGCAACACTAAAACTGCTGACAGCATCTTGTCCCCATTTCCCAACAAAAGTATATAATCGTCTTCAGATTGACACTTTGGCAATTGCTCCCACTCAAACTAAACCAGGAATGACAGGTATGTTACATTTCACCTCCAAACACTGGTAACTAAATAAAAAATGTTCTCCAGGGGACTGCAACATGACACTCATGTAAATAAACACAGGGTGAAAAACAACTCCACTCCACATTTATTCAAAAACACACAAATAAACTCACCATTATGTGCTTTCATCCCATATATGAAACAGGACGTCTTCAGAACAGTTGCACATTCTCCAAGTCCTCACATCAAAACCTTTGTTTAATCATGTGATCTATTAATTCAAACCTAAACTAAAAACATTTAAAGTGCCAGGACATTCTTTAAGGATAACACATAAAAGCAACATAAAATAAATTGCGACTACTAAATATAACAAGCACTGGAAACAGATGATCCGCTGTGGCGACCCCTAATGGGAACAGCCGAAAGAGAAGAAGAAATATAACAAGCACTTAATTATTATAATGTGTGCATAAAATATTGTACACAGTAAACTTATGAAAACTAAAAAAAAATAAAAAACATAAAGATAATGTACAATTGTACTGATTATTTTGATCTTAAATCAAAAATGCCATCATTTTAATACACAGGTCAAAGAAGAAACTTTATTTAACCCCAGGAGAGTTGACGTTAGCGTTTAATTGCCAAAACTGGTCTCTGGCTTCTAGTCATTCACTCCATGCTCTCTTTCTAGGATTGAAGGCTATTTTCTCAAAGATCTTAAATAAAAAAGGTGTGATCAGAAAAATGGTAAATATACTTAGATAATGCATTATTTAGATTTTTCCTTTTAATTTGACAGGTATGCTCATATATTCTTTCTTTAAATTTTTTTTCAGTTTTACTAATATAAAATGTGGGTCAGTAATTGCATATAGCCAGACCAGATAAACTACACTTTTGGTTTTACAATTAAAGTAAGCAGTTATATTAAAAAGGTCCATTCCATAAATGACCATCTCACAACCTTGTTTTATAGAAGGACACTAATTACGTCTAACACTTTTGTAAGTACCCTGATGATATCCTGATTAATAGTCAAAACAAAGTGGTTCATAAAAAGAAGGCTGGAATATATACCCTGTTGTTAGGTGGAGCAGAAAATAACTTTTGCAAACATGTTTCTTACAGGAATTTGGTAGTTAATGAAGATTATGGAAAGGCAATGAGCATGGCTTATTCAGTGGACAGTTATTTCATTATCGAGGTGATAAGGAGGCACTGGAACAATTTTAAGTTAAGTAAGTTCACCCCTAGGGTAGGTGAAAACCCTGTATTTGTGTTTAAAAAATGGAAGAAAGTTCAAATACTTGGTGGAAGAATGGATGGTTAATTCAAGTACCACAAGGACAAGGAGAGGGATTTACAAATGTGGCTGATGAGATGGGAGAACCGTTTTGGCATTTAAATACTAATGCCTAGGAGACCCAAGTTCAATCAGCAGATTGGGCAACTCACAGAGTGACAGCAAGGAATGGGCATGGCCATCCCAGGTGGGAGAGAGTTCATTGATAAGGCACAGTCCAAAGGGGGAGTTGCCTGTGAATGAATCAATAAGCCTGCGAGGCGGAGCAGGGAGTGGGTAAGTCATCTAAAAAGAACCCACTCTAGGGCAAATGCAGAGACAGCTGAGTCCCCAGGATGCCTTCAAAATCCATGATTAGCCCCAGTGACACTGGAGTAAGTCCAGGGTAGAAGAGATAAGCCAGTAGATCTGCCATGGACATGGGGCATTGGGGGTTGGGCAAGTGAAAATGCTATCCCAAGGAAGACCAAAAAAAAAAAAAACAAACAAAACAGTAATGTATGAACTATATTTACACAAAAGTAAAACCTCCATCCCAATTGTTAACATACAACAGCTGTGCTTCTCCCCCAGCTATAACAAGCAAAACAATGCCAAATGTACAGCTTTTTAAAAAACTGTAAAACGACTTTATGGATATTACATCTGCCCATAACATAAAAAAATCCTACCCACAGTATAATCTTTTTCACAAGAAGTAACATGTACACATTACATGTTACACACGTCTAACACAACACTAACAAAACTGCATATGATCAAGGGTTACCGCATACCTCCATATCCAATCAGTGCCCCTAAATGGACAAACACAGTTATTGCATAGCCAGCCTTCAGGCATCCACTGGCATATTGTCTATTTCTTCTTGTTTTCTGTCACATAAGAAGACTTACCTCAACTGCATCACATGGTCATCCTTGTTTCGTAATACAGAGCCAGATCTCGCCCTTCTCCATCTTCAGAACTCCATGCACCAATCGATCAAACATGCAGCAAGGAAAACCAGATCATTAAAAGCACACAGCCAGTAGGATTCTAGCCCACCACACTTACTCACTCTGCCACACTTGTCTACCTGTTGCAGTGCCATACCCAGACATTAGTACTTGACCAGTGTAGACCTTTTCTGACCCACTTAGTAATGGGACCATTATCCATGTGTCAGATTGCTGCTTTTTGTCATCTGGTAACAGTGTCACTGGTAACACTGTCATCTTCCAAGTGTCTGCCAATTAGTGCAGGGATCTGAGGCTATGAACTGTGAGTAAGCTGTTTTGTGTAGTTTTGGGTTTAGTTCCTTAGTCCTTCAGCCTTGTTCTATCTACTGTGTGATTCTAAGTCACTTAGACAGTGTTCTAGAACAACTGGAAAATTGGGTTAGCTTCCTCAATGGTCTTCTCTGACTTTATGCCTAGTAATTTCCTTTGAACCTATGAACCAGTTTATCACAATGTCCAGTCTCCAACCTAGCTTCTGTAATTTAAAGGGGATCTGTCCCTTAAATGGTCCCACTGTGAAACACTTGTCACCACCTAACTGGTGCCTCTTTACACCTGAGCAGCTCATTCCATGCTATTACAACGTCTCTGATATCCACCTGGCTTCCTCCTCTGGCACCTTCATGTCTTACTTCTGCAGACAAATTTACACCGGGGCCAGTGAGGAACCTAAGGGCATCTTGGGGGGAGGGGTCTATTTCCCATCTTCTAGCAAGGGGGGGGTTATATTTATAACCTATCCAATTTCCTTGCTCTGTCCTTTTCCTTCATTGACCCTCATCTGAGGACAGGTCTCCTCTTTGGACCATGCCAACCTTTAGAGGGCATCACCAACAAACATTATCTCCCTCCAGGATGGGCACACCCATCCCTCACTGCTGATCCATGAGTCACTTCAGCTGCTAAGTGAGCCCAAGTTGCCTGAGCTGTAATCAGGGCTTTATCCCTCTATGATACCTAAATGGATACCGTAAGTGAAATATTGACTCACAGTTTATGTATTGCTATGGGGAGGTGTTCTAACACCTTCATTTTCTGGCTCACTTGCACTAGCTCACACTGTCATGTCCAGAAGCTATGGAATTTTAACTGCAGATATCATGGGCTTTCTCAATCGTGGCCTCCGCTTCCCAATTGATGACTATTAGTTTTGAATCCCATTGCAAGCACTCTAGTTTTTTCCCTACTTCTGCAGGAATAAAAAGATCATTTTTATAACCCTGTGGTCCTCCTTCAAGCCAATAGTTCTCAAATTCTCACTTCTGCACCTGTTTCTATGTCCTTGTAGTGATTCCAGAACCATACATCTGACGATTGTAATTGTTGCACTTTAACCTAAGTCTTCTCATCTCTCCTTTCTATAGCACACATTCTGCTGCATTGCATCTCATTTGCCAAAGATAACCTCACAAAGATAATTCTCATGGTGGCAATTTCCTGCTTCGCTCTTCCTATCTCCTGTGAAGCCATCTATCATGTGTAGGATCACATACAGCTTATTCTACAATGTGACTCAGAACACGTGGTGCATCCAATACACAGAATGTCGAGACAACAAAAACTCTTCACGAAAGCATGGGCAGGAAGTTCCAACACAGACTTCATTTGTAATACCAAAGTTTTAGTGCCCTTATTCAGCCCCAGACTGCAAAACAACCACGTCCAGGCAATCACCTCACGATTATTTGACCATCTTAGTTTTACTTTACTAAAAACCCTGATGTTTGTTCGTGTGTGTGTGTGCGTGTGTGTGTGTGTGTGTGTGTGTGTGTGTGTGTGTGTGTGTGTGCACTCGTGCGCACATGTGCAGGGCAGGCATGCGTGTGTGTCCTTGTGTATCTCCTGTTTTTATTTTGGAATGATTCATACTTAAAAAATGCCCCGCAGAAAGGAAAAAACACTAAAAACAGAAATCCACCAGGTAGCTCAGAAAAAATCCACCAACAGTCAAAATGAACCAGAACTTTAGCATAAAAACTTTTTATTCGCTTTTGTCACAACTGACTTCTTTAGAACAAACAACTCAATTGACCAAACACTTTTATTCACAAAAATAATTAATACATATGCTAAAATTCTGGTTCATGTTGACTGCTGGTGGACTTTTTTCTGAGCTATCTGTTGGATTTCTGCTTTTAATGATTCATACTTGTTGAAATCAGTATGTAGACAGGGTAAGGGTATACAATAATTAAAAGACTGCCACAGAAGAACCTGCAAAAATAAATTCAAAGAAAGAAGTGCATGTCTTTGTGTTGGAGATAATTATACCTTGCAGAGAGGCTAGCAAAAAGTGAAGAAACAAAGCTATAGACAAGCTGCAGAATGTTGCAGAGATACCTGTAAAAATATACCAAAAAGAGGATTTCTATGTGTGTGTGTGTGTGTGTGTGTGTGTGTGTGTCACTTCTCAGTTGTCCAGATTTTTGCAGAATGTACAGATTTTTGCCTCATATTCTTGGTCTGTTCTAAAATTTGTTGTTTTGTGGCAAATCATTGAGAAATGAAGTCACTAAATCAAGACAAATATTTAAGTTTTAGACCATACTATTCAGAAAATACATGCTAATATATATTCTGTTATTCTATCAAATGTTTAACTTTATAAGAGCAATATTTAAAAACTGTCCTTATTTTTGAGCCTTTGTCCCCCATTAGTTTTGGCTTTATCTAGATTTATTGTGCTCAGACTGCGGTTGAGCTGTGTGTGTGTGTGTGTATGTGTGTGTGTGTGTGTGTGTGTGTGTGTGTGTGTGTGTGTGTGTGTGTGTGTGTGTGTATTTGATGTCATGTCATCACAGATGTCATTTGAATTTTAGCTGTACCTGCTTCACCAAATATGTATAATGCATATTGTGCAATCTTCCTTATTTTTTCATTTGTTAACCAGATTACGATGGTTTCTAGTGGCAATGCAAGAGTACTGATCTTGCTGAAAGAATTGTTCATTGTGACAAAGGTTGCAGGTGGAGAACAAAGGAATCAAATACAAGACTGTAGGATGAAATTTGTTACTGGCTCATATTCTTAACTCTGTGTGCTGAAACTATGCTCACATTATAGCTGGGATTCAGCAATAAATTATATATGCCTGCACAGTGCTAATTTCTGAGGGGGGTTGCTGCACAATGACTTTCATAGCCATTCAGGTAGATATCAGACATTGAATAGCACCCACGGTCTGACTGAAAGACTTCATAAATAAAGAAAAACTTTGTAATGTCCTAGTAGGTACTACTGTAAGACTCTGTTTATGAAGAAAAACAAACGTTTACTCTCTCTGGTACCAGAGCTGTAGTGGGCTCATATAGAACCTTGTGCCCTTTTCCCAGGTTAGCTCCCCACCCCTTCAGCCCTTCCAAAGCAGAATTCCAGAGGAAAAAAAAAGACTTTGACCTAGATTGTAGCAAAGCCAATCAATGCATGTATACCAACTGAGCACTTCACTTGTAGATCACATGTCCTACAACATAGCACTGCTCCGCGGCTTTACTGTATGTCCCTGGTCTGCAATGTAGTGCTACTGGTAGGGACAGCCATACTTGCCACATGCCTTGTTGTCACTGTTATATGCATAGCAAATGCCAACACATCTGGGAAATGTAAGGTGCTATGGTAGCCATTCAAAAACAACAGCACTAAGTCACCTGCGTAACTTAACTGCTATGGTAATTGGCTGTTGTTATTATAGTATAAAAAAGCAGTATCATTTTATACAATTTTACTCATTACCATACTATTGTGGAATGCAAGGATTTCCGTGGGGAATTTGTAGATTTGCAACTTTACAGATTTAAGGAAGGAATTACAGGGTTTATGAAGCAGTCCTGCCTAGTAGAGTGCATCAGCAATAACAAAAAATTATGGGGTGCATAAAAGGCACCCTGACAAAGACAAGGTATATATGACAGCAAACCCAAGCCAGTGGCATTGCACATCCCCATTTGCATGTTATTTCAGGGAGGGACAACTGTGTCCAATGGAAACATTGTGAAGGAGTTGCCCCGAGGTGGAGGCTGGGGTTCCAAGACCAAATGCTGAGGCATTGACTACAGTATGGAATGTTTGTAAGGACTGTGTATACACTAACTGTGGCTGATAAACAGGTACATGAAGGAGATGGGGGTCTGCAGTCATGAGTACAATATAGAAATGGAAGGTGGGGAAATTGTGCAAAGGAGGGAGGTGACTATAAGTATGGCAAGTCCCAGAGCATACAATGTACCACAGGTGTACACGTGCCATCATGGCCTCATGAGGAAGGCAATGGCTGGAAAAGTTCACAGGCCAGGACAGCAAAGTGCTACTGCATGGTTTCTGTATGTATGTATGTATGTATGTCCCCTTCACATGGTCGACTCTTCAGAAAGTCAACTTTCATATGGCCGAGACCATATGATCGACTTTCAAAAAGCAAACCATGAGGAACCGCTATCTCCATATAGTGCGGAATGAGCAAATGTCCCTCTTCCGCACTGTAGTGCGATCCCAGAGTTGGTATATTTAAGTTATGGGGGGTATGGGGGGGGTGCAGGTGGGCATAGCCCCCCTGCTATTAGTTTAAGGTAAGTGTTTGTTGTGTTTTATGTGTTTATTTTACGTGGATGGCTTTTTGAAAGTTGATCATATGGTCTCGGCCATATGAAAGTCGACTTTTTGAAAAGTCGACCATGTAAAGTAGACCCATATATGTATATATATATATATATATATATATATATGTGTGTGTGTGTGTGTGTGTGTGTGTGTGTGTGTATATATATATATATATATATATATATATATATATATATATATATATATATATATACACACACACACATGGATTCACTTCATAACAATGAAAACTCAAAACACTGAAAATGAAAACTTCATAATATAGAAGACCAAAATACTGAAACTTCAAAACACTGAAAACACATATCATACATATACTGAGTTTAAACAATATACACAAGCAAGCCCCCCTGCTTACACGTGGTGGAAAGTGCTATGATTTATGTTGTTTAAACTCAGTATATGTATGATATGTGTTTTCAGTGTTTTGAGTTTTCAAGTTTCCGTGTTTTGAGCTTTCATCGTTATGAAGTGAATTTATATATATATATATATATATATATATATATATATATATATATATTTTTATATATATATTTATATGTGTGTGTGTGTGTGTGTGCGTGCATGCCTGCACATGTGTGTGTTTATATATATATATATATCTTTTTCTTCTTCTTTTCCTGGTTAGGGGTCACAACAGCGGATCACCTGTTTGCTCGTGATTGGCAGTGGAGTTTTACGTTGTCGAGTTGCCAACCCGGCATCCAACCTTCCACTGAAGGCACACACACGCACACATTCACACCTAGGGCCAATTTGGAGTGTCCAATGGTGGTGCAGTGGTTAGCATTGTCGCCTCACAGCAAGAGGTTCTCCGGTTTGATCCTCAGCTAGGGTGCCTTCTGTGCAGAGTCTGCATGTCCTCCCTGTGGTCTCATGGGTTTCCTCCAGGTGCTCCGGTTTCCTCCCACATCCCAAAGACTGCTGCAGGTGGACTGGACACTCTAAATTGGCCCTAGGCATGAGTGTGTGCGTGTGTGTGCCTTCTGTGGAAGGTTGGGTGCCGGGCTGGCAACTCAACACTGTAAAACTCCACTGCGAATCATGAGGGGACAGGTGATCCACTGTGATGACCCCTAACCGAGAAAAGCCGAAAGAAGAAGAAGAAGTGAGATAAACAGGTTAGATTGGATCTAATATAAGGTATGCTAGAGAGGATACCCCCTCAACTTAAAGACATTGAAAATAGAAACAAAGGCCCTTTAGAAATAAGGAACACTCTGCTGAAAATCTCGACATCTGATTAGCATACAATTTGAATACCAAATGGTGCATAAGTCTTCCCGCTCCTAGTAGGAATATGGGACATGACTTACAAACACATTTAAAAACAGAGTGGCAAAAATGATAGAAAAATATACGCAGAATGTCAATGAGGCATCTGTATATAAACTTAAATTAACTCCATTGCAAAAATTCTACCAGTCAAAGTAGAATTTCTGCTTCAGGAAAAATTGAGTTGTAAGATGTGTGTCTTCTTTCAGGTCTTGTAGCATGTTTTTTGTATGCTAGACAACTTCAAGAATCCCACGTGATAAGGTGGATTCAGAAAATTGTGTTAAGGGGTACATGAAGCCTGAGAAAAGGGACATACTTCCAAAAATAGTGACATCTTACATCAGGCCTGAAAATAGGAAAGTTCTTCCAAAATACGGAAAGTTGAAAGTCCTGCTTTAGCGATCTGCATGCATTTTTGAATGCTTTAAAATGAACAGAGAATGGCAAAAAGTACTTGAACGCAGCGGGACAAAAATCTCACATAAAATGATTTCATATAAGTGCAGCACAATGTTACTAGTACCATATAAAGGAAAACAGACAAACAACGAGGTCCAGTCCAGGACAACAAGTTTAGTAAGAAATAACTTGCTAGACAGGTGGTATACAAGTGTGGATAGCTTGGTTTTATGAGTACTGAGTCAAGTGCTTTGAGGTCATACAACTGAAACAACCTATATTCATCGTCATAAAAATCAGAAGCAGAATGTCAACACTTAGAACAAAGTAGGCCAGATTCCAGAAAATTCTGAAAAGCTATAGTGCCAAAGACATTTCAGGGTAAGAGTTGAAGCAAACTTCTATTTATCTGGGATAGAGAAACCCTGCAGATGAGAATGTAAATGAGAACATGGAGTAGGCAGTAGGTAAGAAAGAAAACACGGGGGTTATCTCAGACTGTTCAACAAGATCTGACAAAGCAATGGATGGGAGCATTAGGAGGCCTTGGCTACACACAGGAAAGCATTTGTAAATGGCATAAAGAGGTAATTTTGATGTTGCAAACAAGTTGAACTGGGATGTTCTGCTGTACTCTATAGAACATACATCAGAGGCCAACTTAAAAAGGGTCGATCTAGATAAAAGGTAATTTGAAATGTTTACTTGTACGAACATTTCTATTGACATTTCTCTGTGTAAACCCAGTGAATAAACAGGCACATCCTCAACATATGCAGAAAAAAATCAGGGAAGAAGCTAACTAACATAATATTTTGGGAGAAAAATAAGAGGATAACACAAAGGGGACAGACAGAAACAAAAGAGGTAGGGACGGTGGCAATGCTGACAGCAACGCTGCAGGAAAGCAAGGCATACCATAGGTTCAAACAACCACAGAAACTCTTTTCAGACCTAAAGATTTGTGTTAGGGTACAGATTAGCATGAGAACTGAACCCCTGGTGAAAGATCATTTCTAGTATAAAAGTTTCAATTTTCAGACACCAAATCTACTGGCATGAGAACCGAACCCCTGGTGAAAGATCATTTCTAGTATAAAAGTTTCAAGTTTCAGACACCAAATCTACTGGCATGAGAACCGAACCCCTGGTGAAAGATCATTTTTAGTATAAACGTTTAAAGTTCCAGACACCAAATCTACTGGAGATGGGATAAAATTACCCTCAGATTGTAAGCTATTCTGTGTCTTGGAAGGGGGGTAAAATTATAAAGTAAGCAGGGATATAAAGCCGCCAGGAGGGAGCACGCATGTAGTGGAATGCTGCACACATGTAGTGATTGACAGCTCTTGAAGCAAAGAAGACCTCTATAATTCAGTGACAACAGAAGCACGTCAGGTAAACCACAAATAGTCATGGGCTTTCCCTGCGAAGTGGTTTATAACTACTCTACCAGTACAGCATGTCTGTCCAGAACGGAGAGGCTTATCAGGACCATAAAATACTCGTGTGCCTCTGTGATAGTAGGCTGACAGAACATTAATATCAACTAGGTAAAATGTGAAAAAAATTAGGAATACAAAGCTAAATACACAAACAAAGTAATAAAATCATACAGCTATGATAAGTAAGATCACAGTATGTCAGATAGCGTTAATCAATATCAAGAACTAGCATATTAAACACTCCATCCATGACAGGGCACTGAAATATCACAACTACTTCACCCAAAGTAGGAAGGGCTTCCAAAGCAAAATCAGGGAAGTCAGGAAATTAAAAAAAAGTGAGTGTTGAGATTTCAAGCAGTTTGCAAATAATATATTAGTCAGCTTGAAAAAGCAGCAACTGTTATTTTACTTTGTAATTTATATGTTTTACTGTGGTAAATGTAGGCTAGATTTACAAGTCTGTTGACATTTCTGAGGTGAAATGCAGGAATCTCTTGGAAGTTTGATGGACTGTATCCGGCTTTACCAATCCTGATAACGTCATATTTGGCATCAAGCCATGACAGCAAGTAACCCATCCATAATTCTTCTACAATGCACGCACATAGCTCTCTCAACAGCGATGCATAAGAAAATGCCTCTCACAAGTACCCATTGACAATGAAAATAAACAGCCAGCTTTAGTCGTACGTTTACTGCTCTGCTTTCCAAATGAATGTTTAGAACAGATGCTGTCATTACTAGCGTATTTCATTGAACTTATGTGCAGTATAAACAGTACCAGATGGACAGTGTGTTTTTTCAAGTTGTAGGCTTTTTTCTCCTTGGTTTCACTTCACTTCAGTGAAAAAGAAGATATTTTCCTAGCACAAAAAGAATTCTAGTGTATCCTTTTACATGTCTATTTCTTCCGTACTCTTGCATCATTTACTGTAGAAAGTTCAGCACAGTATTGTCTTGTATAGTTATGCACTTTTATGTTAAATAAAAATAAAAATAAAAAATAGGAAAACAGCACATGCTGTCACATATTTTGCAAGTATAGTAAACAATTACGGATGGAATACAACTCAACTTATTAAAAGGAATTATATGTTGTCTAGAAATTGCAATAAGTATAGCTATATACAAGCTGTGGAACAATCTGAAGCAGAAATGGCAGAAGAAAAATGGAATAAGAGAAGTTAATTGTGATGGACAAACTGGACTGACAGAGGTGGCCATACTGATATATTGGGGATAGTAATACTTTCTTAGATACATAAGGCACTGATAGCCTTCTAGTTGGAGAGTATCATTCTAAAATTATATCTTGACTAGAACCATCATTCTCTTTAATTTCCAGAACAGGAAAACTAGTCTGTGCCATTAGATTAGGGAATGTGCTTTCATCTACCTGACTGCCTATCTTTTGTCTTGAGCTCTTGTTTTAAACTTCTAAACACAGGTGGGTGCCCTGCACAGTTGCAAACAAAATTCGACTCACTGTCATAAATAGCTGTCTCCGTTCATTACGAAGCAGGAAGAAGAATGCGGCAGTCCCTTGATGGTAAATTTTTTATACGTATGCATATCGTCACAGTTTTGAGAGCCAGGAGTTCAGCTGTCGCGTCAGACCTTTTTGCGATTAACTGGCAGGCACGTTTTCCTGTTTATTTAAAATGACTTCTTACTTATCACTTTCACTCATTACTGATAATTCCTCACCCACTCAGATAATGTTTTCTTCATTTTGTCTTTTGCTTCATTCACTGTTATGCCTTCATCTTCCTCACTGATACTTCATAATTGTTAATTCTCATCTGAATGTTTTGTATCCCAGATCGTGCATTTTGCAATTTTTTTCTTGACTATTAAAATGCAACGGTAAGTCTTACTGTTCATTTTTTTGTATTATTTGTTTGTTGTAAAAATAAGACAGAATTTCAATGCACATCTGTTTAACCCTCAGAACTGTGAACACTGACTTAAGTTTCTCATATGGTAAGTCTAAGATTGCAGTGTCTTTAGCATTCCCTTTACTCGGAGGTAAAGCAGTTAAGAAATTAGCATGCATAAGCAGCAAGAGTAAGGAGGCCCTACCTTGGACGTTAGGGAGGAGAGAGCGGCAACCCTCCAACACAAATGTGTCAATACTGCTACAGTCAATTTCAGTATCCCGCGGTGGTGGTGCTGCGGTAGCGTTGTCGCCTCACAGTAAGACGCTGTCCGGTTCGATTCTCAGCTAGAGCGTCTTCTGCGTGGAGACATGCGTGAATGGGTGTACATTCGTTGAAGGTTGTGCATCAGGCCTGGCAAGCCGGTATGTAAAAATCAACTGCCAATCATTAGTGGACTGGAGTTCCGCTGTAGCGACCCCTAACCGGTAAAAGCCGAAAGGCACAAACAAACTTCGTGCCTTCGTTGAAGGTTGGGCATCGAGCTGGCAACTTGACACCGTAAAAATCTACTGCCAGTCATTAGCGGACCGGAGTTCTGCTGTGGCGACCCCTAACCGGGAAAAGCCAAAAGATAAACAACAACAACTCCTTTGTTTAAAAGTCAAATATGTATTGGACTTGAGTTATGCATTTGTTCATTGTTTTTCAGTTAATATTTTCTGGTTATTTTCTTTTCCATACTTTTACATCACCCTAAGTTATTTAAATATATTACTAGCTCAGAATTTAGACTATATATGTCTATTATACTAGTATATATGAGACGTCAGGGTTATCTCTTCATGACAATATTTGGCATAGTGCTAACCGGAATAACTACCTTATACTGATTTGTGGCATACTATACTGATGGCAGTTTGACTGTATGACACATATTTCTCTCAGTGATAAAAACATATATCAGTGGTAAGGGTTACTAGTGATTTATAATATCTCTTCACACAGACCAGAGTAGAATGCTAGTGAGCATTCTATTGGGCTATTTATCTCTGCCACCTGATCCACGAGGCTGCTGAAACCAGTGGCAGTGGAACTAGTTGCATACCATACTGTTATGGTGTGCAGCTCACTGATATGACCCAGCACCTGTGGGAGATCCTCTTCAGAAGTTCAAGAACTGCTGTACCTGTATGTGTTTTCAAGTGCATGGCCCTCAAAGCCTGGAACAAAGTATTCTTTATATCATGTTTTGCCAGGCATATAGACACCACAGTCAGCTGCTACATATCAGGTGCATGGTAATGATCTCCATTAGCAGCATATGTGAAAATCACATATAGCAGTGGTCTATCTGAATACCAGTTTATGATGCCACTACTCCCTTATGTGAAGATAAAGAAGTGGGAGTGGTGGTGATGGGGTCACTTGGAAATAAGAAATTCACCCCGGGGATCACTTCTGTGACTCTGCTAGACAGGGGCACAGAAAAATAACTTTCTTGGGTGGTGAAAGCCAGGGAACTTTTTTGGCTAGGCTTATATAGGCCCCAGGGCTAATAGCCTAGTACCTACCTATGAACCTATGAATCTATGAACTTATACGACAATGATTTAATAGTTAGAAAAAGAATTAGCAAGTTTATAGAGAAATTAAAGGTAAGTTAGTATAATACAAACAGGACTTGCAATATGAAGTAAGAGAAAAGCAGGCTAATGTATATTTAGAGGGAAATCCCAGGGAGGTAAATTGATAGAAGTAAGGAAGTGAGTGAAGAAGGGATAGTAAAAGATGAAAGATATGAGTAGGTATTTGTTCACATGAAAGGGTATAGATTATCCTGGCGTTGAGCAAGAACAGAGCCAGCTTTTTGCTAGAAAGTCTTTCAGAATGGTTTTGAAGAATGAGAGGGAGGGTTTTGACCCGTTGGATACAGGTAAGGAGTTCCAGGTATTAACAGCATGGTATGAACACAGGTAATATCCAGCATATGTGATAGGTTTGTGGACAGGCAGGAGTTTTTGGTTACAGGATCATAATGACTGACTGGTAACATAGTTGTGTTGAATTTTATATAGTACTGGACAAGCAGATGGCTGCTGGATAATTTTATAGGTGGTAAGAAGCTGTGTATATGTCAATTCTGCCCAGTTTAGGCTTTTAGTGCCATAGAGTGGTGGATTCTGAAAAGGTTATTTGTTGCAGATTTAGTACCTTTGTTAAAACATTGTTCAATATTTGAATTTTGTGACGCCTGACGGTTTGTAAGGATGAGAGCACCATAAAGAAGGGTGGGTAGGAGATACATAGTTGCACGTGTAGTTTTAGTTGTGTCGGTGAGAAAGATTTTGGCTCTATAAAGCATCCCTAGTTTTGATGAGTTTTTCTTATGCAATTTTGTATATACAGGTCAAATTTAAGATTACCAGGGACTATCACCACTATTAATTTGCTATGAAAAGTGAGTTCCATTGTTGTATTATTAAGAGCGAGGACTTTATTTTTTTCTTGGCAGAGGGATTTGTGGAAAGAAGTAATATTTTTTAGAGTTGAGCATGAGTTCTAAGTTACAAAGCCCTGCTTCAGTTCCCGTTAAAGCTTCCTGAGTAATTTTTTAGAGGTGTGGCATATTGTCACATGTACAAATGAGTGTGGAGCCGTCTTTGTACTGTATTAGGGAGGCATGTTGTGTGGATGTGTGGAGGGTGTTGGTGAGAATGTTAAAGAGGAGGAAACCAAAGATAGAGCCTTGTGGTACACTGGTGTTGACTTGGAGGTATGGAGAGAGGGTGGAGTGCAGTTTTACTGACTGATCCCCATTGGACAGGTAGCTTTTGAACTACAGAAGGGTGGACGAAGAGAGACTTAATGAGGGCATTTGATGTAGATGTTTGCTGTGACAAACTGTGTTGAAAGCTTTAAATATATCTAGAAATAAGGAGGAGATTAGTTTGCTATTATCTCTATCTTTATTGGCAGTAGACTATAGAGGTTAGAAGTGCAGTGTTAGTACTTTGGGAAGGATGGAAGCCATGCTGTGAGGGGGGTAGGAGTTCTTCCCACAGGAGTTAGTTTAACAATTGTTTTTAAATACATTTTTCAAGTATTTTGGTGAGAGGAGATAAGATTGCTATAGGTCTATAGTTAGTAATGCCTGTTGAATTTCTGTTTTGTGCAGAGGGATAAGCGATAAACCTAAGATGTCAGCATTTAACATGAGTACTGTTTCTGCCTGATGTTCAACACTCCAGTCTGATGGAAATGATCAAAGAGTATTAACTGTGGTATACAAAGGTATAGGAATACCTACTGATGGCAAACTAAATTTTTGAATAATACATTGATAAATGCATGCAAAAGTAATAATTACTCCCAGGGTAGCATCTAGTGGTTTATTAAATCTAAAAGCTGGGAATAACAATAAATGCACTTATATATTTACCAGGGAAGATTATAGACATAGTATGACTATGTTATATTTTTATTTAAGAAGTGTCACCAAAGAATGGTAGAAAAAATAAACATATCTTCTAAATGGTACAAAAAGAATGCAAGGCTTTATTTGCATGCAGAGGTTCAACATGTTGGAATAATAGTGACCTGAGATGTAGAACAGTGAGTGGTGACCTACAAGTGTCTGTAAGATCACAAATGATTACTGAATCTTTAGATGCGTGAGGAATATACAGGGAAAGAGACACTGACAAAAATGTTCTAATAATCAAATGAGGAACAAATTGAATGTGCTAAGGGATGGTGTTTTTTCTTAAAGAAAACAGTAAAAAAAGAAGGAGACTAATGTTTTACAAAGTACACAATGGCAGGTACTTTACCTAGTGGTCTGAAGAGGGGTGACATGATATGATAGACATGCCATGTGGGTATGTAAGTCAGTTAAAAAGAGGGATAGCTTTGGAGGTCAAGATTACCCAGCTGTTTTATTGGTTGATGTACTTCATATGTCTTCCTTCCTATTACAAAGCAAGTTGGTTTTCCCTCAGAATTCTACCTTTTTGCCAGTGTAAATCTGACATTTTTAAAGAGATGTGAGAAGATTAGTTATTAAAATCTATGTGAGGTAGAATGCAGGCAGGGATATATTCTGCCCCTTATCCTACAAGCGCACTAGTCTGAAAGGAATGTATGCTTTGAGGGTGCCCTTATCTATGGTCTTTCACTGGGATAGTTATGATTGTAGTCTTTACAGATTTGGAGATGTGCTGGCAAGTTGGGATGCATGCTATTTTCTTTTACTGTGTATATGTTTCCGTGGTGCAGTGGAGGGCGGCCACGGTGGTGCAGTGGTTAGCATTGTCACCTCAAAGCAAGAGGTTCTCTGATTCAATCCTCGGCTGGGGTGCCTTCTTTGCGGAGTCTGCATGTCCTCCCTGTGGTTGCGTGGGTTTCCTCCGGGTACTCCAGTTTTCTCCCACACCCCAAAGACAGGCTGTAGGTGGATTGGACACTCTAAATTGGCCCTAGGTGTGAGTGTGTGCATGTGTGTGCCTTCTGTGGAAGGTTGGGCACCAGGCTGGCAACTCAACACCATAAAACTCCACTGCCAATCATGAGCGGACAGGTGTTCCGCTGGGGCAACCCCTAACCGGGAAAAGCCGAAAGAAGATGTTTCCTCTGTAGAATTCTTAAATGAAAAAAGATACATATATAAATAGCTCAACACATAAATAGATATGTCCCACTCTTCAACTCTCAAAATGACATCAAAGCGGCCCATAACACATTCACACCAATAGTTATATATTAGCACAGAAAAGTTCACCTCTTCAGGTGGAATTTTCACTGACCTAACAGTGGCACTTGGAATTGTTGATCAAAAATTCTCCTGCAATGACTAAGGCTTTATCTTCAGGCAAAAATTATTATCTTGCCAACAGGACAATCAATATACAAAAAGGAATCAAAGAGTGGGTGACCTCCCTGTACATCACCAGTCTGACTGCAGAATGCAGGCTGTTAATGTACAGGTAATGCCCACTGAGAAATGAGTCTGACACTTCATAGTAGCATATTAAGCTTTGCTGGAGCTCTCACTGTAATGAAACTAACCACAGACATTATTTTACTCTCACTAAGCAGTGCTTTTGTTGTTTAGCAAGTATAAAATGAAAGCAGAAGTATGCCTGCATGTGTGTGTGAGAGAAAGGGAGATTGGTGAAGCATTGCCAGCAGCAGTTAGGAGATATGCATGCCTCTCAACCTCTTAACCCAAGAAATCTGCATAAAGCCTAAAATATAGGGGGTCTAAGGCTCAAAAATAGGAACTGATCTTAAACATTGCTGTTATAAAATTAAAAAGTGGCTAGAATAAAAGGATTTGTTTTGGCATGCATTTTTCTGATGGCAATAAAGTCTGAAACTCAAATGTATATCATTGTTTAGTGGCTTCAGTCCCTAATGATTGCCAACAAACTATAATGTTTATGCGTAAGGAATCAAAAAATAAATAAATAAATAATGTAAATATCTGGATGTTTTTTGAAAATCTTACAGTCTGGATGTAAAGTACTTCCTCCAACACCATTTACATATACTACAGCAAGTCTGAAACATTAGTCAGAGAAACTGTTTTACACCAAAACTATAAAAAATAATAATAATATAGTAATAACAAATAAATAAGTAAAACACAACAATTTTACAGACAGCCTGCAAAGTCAGGCCTCAGAACACCCCTGAGTGTGTGTTATTTATATTGTAACACACACCCTGTCGGGCATTATTCTTTGCGTAATATCATTGAACTAGGTACTTTTACAGTGGACATACCATGAGTATCCATACTGGGGTCCTTTCTATTGTCCCTGTTTTTACATTGTATGACCAATAGTACTTCCCCAGTGCAATTAACTGGGCCCTTATCCCTTAGCACTGCAGAGCAAGGACAAAATGATTTCACAGATATCTGTTGATGGTTCACTCTTAATAACAGTGAAGATTGCAAAAAAACCTGCTAATATGTTTAATGACTCGCCTTAGAATTGCAAGGAGAATAGCTAAATCACCATACCTAACATTGCAGTAATATAATAAGGCACTCAAAAAAAAAAAAAAAAAAACGCAAACACACACAATGGTCTGTCAGAAGGTCCAACATTTAATTTAAATCAAGTTAAGTGTTTTCATCTGGTAAGCAGAGTTCATCAAAACTAAAATCATTGCATTCCATCTCAATAAACTGAATTAAATCTCTGTCATATGACCCACCAATTATTTCATCTAATCATGTTTCCTAAAAATATTTTATAAAATAAATTTACAAAACTGTATAACAATGAACAAACACATAATAACAAAAATGTTATTCAAACTTATATATAAATGATTACAATGCATAATTGTTCATAACTTAGTTCTATCTATGTTTACCAGTGGAAAGCCCTTAACTTGGTTTAAATTAATGTTTAGATTTTCTGACAATCCATTAGACATCATGATGTGTGTGTGTGTGTGTGTGTGTGTGTGTGTGTGTGTGTGTGTGTGTGTGTGTGTGTGTGTGCGTGTGTGCTTTTTTTTTAGTTATTGGCTTTGTTTTGTTACACCTTTCTTTGGGATTGCTGTTTTTCCATAGTTCGGTAATGCAATAACGAAGTACAAAAATTACAGATATTTAGGGTTTCTGTTTGATCTTTCTCTGACCTGTACTCCACACTATAATTTTCTAAGACATAGGATCCATAACCAACTCAAAGCCTGCTACAGCGTACCCAAACACCTCCCCTTAAAATCCAAAAGGGCAATATTGATTTATTTCCTAATTTTGCAAGTAGAATACAGTCTTCCAGTAACCTCACTGAACTCAAGCACTAAGACCCTACAGACCACTATAAACAAATGTTGTTGGTTTATAAACCTACCTACAAGGTATCCACATCAATGTCCACTTTCAAAAAAATCATATGTACTCCCATTCCCAGCCAGAACCTCCTTCCTACTATCAGCATTCATGCTCTGTAATAAATACTGCCCTCACTACCAAATAGACTCTAAACCAAACACGCATCTGTTACCTTAGGAGACACATGATATCTCATTAACTTCACAAAGACCTGAATTGTTATATACTTTTGGTAAGAAATGCTTACTTAAGCTAGTACCAGCTAAATGGAATCAACACCAATGATCTGAAAACAAATGGAATATTCTGATTGACTAAATGTTATTAGACTTTATTTATCAATTTATTTATTTGGTTTTTAAGCCTATCATTTCATGAGCTTTTTTCAAAGGCAAAGATCTAAAGCCCTACCTAGATGGGCTTTAACATGGACCTGAAGATGGACCAACAGGAAAAAAGTGTTGTTTCAATATCTCAACAGGAGCACACACGCCTTTTGTGCTAGAAATATAGAAGGCTGTGGGTTCTATTCTCATGTTAGATAGCTGTATTAATTTTGAGGAGAGTTGGCATAAATTTAAAGTCTTAACCTCACAGATACAAGGTACATGGTTTGATTCTGACCTCTGGTTGGGGTGGTTTGGTCATAATAGTTAAGTTCTTTACCTCAAAGACACGAGGTAAAGGATTTGATTCTGACCTTGTATTATTGGCTAGGTTTGAAACAGCCCTTTAGGACTGTTAGCATAGTATTCACCTATGAGAATATAACTCTACAACAGTGAAGATCCCCAGAATTCCAGGAAGAGCTTTAACATGGATCAAAATGTGGAGCATGTCTGATACATTACATTTGATTAGACATACTTACCCAATTACTGTTTATTTGCAAAGTGCTTTGCACACTGCTATTGATCATTTTAATATAACCCATATACGTACATATATATATATATATATATATATATATATATATATATATATATATATATATGTATGCATCTATCTCTCTATCTCTAATTCTATCCATGTGTGTGTACGTATGTGTGTGTGTGTGTGTGTGTGTGTGTGTGTGTGTGTGTGTGTGTGTGTGTGTGTGTGTGTGTGTGTGTGTCTATATCTATATCTATCTATATAGATATATCTACATGCACTGTGTATATATATATATATATGTATATATATATATATATATATATATATACATATATATATATATATATATATATATATATATATATATATATATATATATATACACACACACACACACAGGAGCGCTACAAAATCCTGAAACCCAAAATCCTGAGAACAAAATCTTGAAAGTTCAAAATACTGAAAACTCAAAATCTCATAATACTAAAAACAAACAGGATAACAACACTTACTATGTTCCAGCACAAGTACATACAGAAACATATTACCCTGTACCCCCCATGTTAGGGGCTGCACCCCCCCATGCCCCCTGCTACTTAAATATATCAACTCCAAGATTGCACTTCACTACACTAAGTGCAATCTGGGAGTTGATATATTTAAGTAGTAGGGGGTGTGGGGGGTGCAGACCC
>NC_056744.1:378902562-378970062 GCF_019279795.1 Protopterus annectens
TTGTTCCAGAGTATGAGAAGTCTCTGGGACAGGAATCTATCCCTCCAGCATGTTCTGTTTATTGTGGTGCGAAGGTTTAGATCCCTAGAGTGTGTAGCTCGTAGGGATTGGGATTTCTTTAAGTTGAGCATGTCTAAAAGCTCTGAGTTTGACATAGCTCTGTGTGTTAGGCAGAAATTGCCTCTGAGTAGGCGATATGCGATGGAGTAAAGCTGCAGTTTTTTGAGATGGTTTGTGTAGGGCATCTGTTTGAGGCCGGTAATCCTCTTTGTGAGGTATTTCTGTGGCCTTTCCAGTTGTTGTAGATGTCTTGTGAGGTACATACCAAAAGGGGCATTATACTCTATAATGGATCTAATGAGTGATGAGTAAAGGGGAACAATGACCTCTTTTTTCCTGGATGAGAAACCTTTACGATGAGGTGTGCCACATAGAAGGATTTCCTGACCTCTGTCGCAATGTGATTATCAAAGGAGAGACTACTGTCCACCTGTGTCCCAAGGTCTCTTATCACACTTTCACTGTTAAGTAGACTACCGCCTATGTGGTAGTTCATGGGTACAGAGTTTTTACCAAAAGGGATGACAATGCACTTTTTGGCATTGAGCTTGAGGCCATGGCTTTGACACCAGGCATCTGTCTCAGCGAGTCCCTTTTGTAGGATGTCCACATCTTTTGGAGTTTTGATTATGGCTCCTAGTTTGCAGCCATCTGCGAACTTCATTAGCCAAAGACCTTTTGTGTTAGCCTGCACTTCAGAAAAATAGATACCAAACAGGAGAGGACCTAGGACTGAACCTTGTGGTACTCCACTTGTCACTGGTCTGAATTTGGATTTGGAGTCTGCTACTTTCACAGTGTGGGTTCTGTCAGTGAGCCAGTTGGCAACCCATCTTGTGACATAGGGATTTATACCTAATTTAGTGAGCTTATCTATAATTCAAGAGTGGGGGATGGTGTCTAAAGCCTTGGCGAGATCTAGATAGGCTGTGTGAACCACCTTACCCTCATCGATGGTTTTGGTGACTGCTTCAAAGAAGTCTATCAGGTTTAGGAGACATGATCTGCCTTTTACAAACCTGAACTGGGTGGGGTCCTGAGTTTGGAGATTACCAATGTCATTGTTTATAAGTTCCATGATGATACATTCCATAGCCCTGCAGACCAGGCTCATTAGGCTAATGGGGCCAGTTTTTGTGTTTGGTGGCCCCCTTTGTGGAGTGGGATAACCATCACTGTGCGCCATTCAGTAGGCACATAGCCTGAGGTGAGGCTATGACTGAACATAGTACTTAGGTGGGGTGCCATTTGTTCTGTAGTTCATGTAGAACACAGCCTGGGATGTTGTCAGGTCCCATGGATGCTGGGTTCTTGGCTTTGGATAGTGTGTTTTTTACCTGTGCAGCTGGGATTACAGGAACTTTGCATTCTTCTGGTATAGAAATTGGCCCTTTAGGGGATGACGGGGGGCTAAAGTTAGCACTGAACCTATCTGCCAGGATGTTGGCAATATCAGTTGGTTCTGTATATTTAGTGCCATTGTGCTGTAACTCAGAGCAGATCTGAGTGTTGCCATTGAGATTCTTGACATAGCTATAGAATGCTTTGTAGTTATCTTTAGAGTCAGTGGCGATTTTGTTTTCGTAACTAGCTTTGGAGGATTTTATGAGGGATCCCAGCTTCTTACTGAGGATGACCAGGGAGTTTCTCCAATCATGGGATTTTACTCTTTTTTGCAACAATTTCTTTCTTCTGTTGTAGAGTTTGTTTATGGCAGGGGACCACCAAATTGGCTTTCTTTTCTTGGAGGATAGCATCTTGGTTCTGTTAGGGATTGCATGATCCATGCAATCATGTAAGGGCTTATAAAGTGCATTTGTGTAGGATTCAGCAGTCATACCTCTATTGTCCGTCAGCATGGATGTCGTGAAGTTTGCCACTTCTGTTTTAAAAAGCTTGAAGGTGGCTTTGGAGACATTTTTTACTGTGGTTTCCCTAATGGGGGGTGGGGGAGGGATGTGGATTTCTAGGGTGATTATCTTGTGGTTGGATCTGACCAATGAGGAATTGACCTCTGGTGTGGAGCATCGGTTGCCCATGTTTGTAATAACCAGGTCTAGGATATTGCTGCCCCTGGAAGGGGTGTGGATAAGTTGATACAAGGCATTGGAATTTATGAATTCCAGAAAACGTTGAGCACAAGAGTTGGTACATGAGTAGTTTTCCCAGTTAATGGTGGGGTAGTTGAAATCATCCATTATTAGGGTGTTAGGTTGTACCCTAATATTTTCCAGTGTATCAAGAAATGAGGAGTGGGAATCCTGGGGCATGGTGGGGGATCTGTAGCAAGCTACAATTTGGATTGCGGTCTTGCCCAGAGTTAGTTGCACTTGGATAATCTCGGATGCATTATGCTGAGCAACTAGCCTGGAGGTGTGGATATCCTTAATGAATATGGACACGCCTCCGCCTATAGTGTTTCGGTTCAGGTTAGGTGTCCGAAAGGTGTGGCATGAATTATAGCCTGGTAATGCAGGGGTACTCTCTGGAGCCTTGAACCAGGTCTCTGTCACTGCACAGATGTCAATGTTCTCCATTTTAAGGAGTGCCTCGAGTGAGTGCATTTTGAGGTTTAGACTTCTAGCATTGAGTAGCAATACCCTCAGATTCTTCTTGCTTGTACCTGTTACAGTGGTAAATCTGTCATTTGAACCTTGCCTACAAAAGGCACTATAGGGGTGGCTAGAGCCTTAGCCAGTATCCGGAATCCTAGGGGCGACAGGTGCAGGCCATCTCTGGCAAAGCATCATGGTTTGTCGATCATGTCATCCTAGGCAGACAGATACTGGATCCCCTTAGAATGACACCAGAAGCTTAGCCAATTGTTGAAGTCAATCATTTTGTCCTTGTACTGTGGTATCATTCTGGGTGATGGCAGGATGCTACTCAGGGCTAGGGTCATACCTGCCTGGGCTACAAGATCAGACAGCTCCTCCATGTCACTTTTCATGTAGTCCAGGGAGTGCCTCAGGTCATTCACACCAACATGGACAATGACAGAGTCATATTTGTACTTGTTGTGGAGTGACCTGAGTGCTTGCATTATGTGGTGGATCCTGGCACCTGACAGGCAGCTGACAGTAACTTTCTCCTTGTTTAGCCTGGTGAGTGGAACATCAGTGTGCCTGACTATAGAGTCACCTATGACTAGAGTGTTGGGTACGTTGTTATGCCTTATGGGCTGTGGTTGAGTGGCACACTGAGTTTGTGGGCTATGTGTCATTTGGATTGTGTTGGAGAGGTAGAGGTTGCTTGTCTTTCTGCTGGAGGTCCCTGCTGCTTGGGCAGGTTTTTACTGAGAGCCTCCGCAAATGTAGGTGTGTGTTTTGTGTTTCTATGTGTGTGTTTTGGAGGTGTAGGTTTTGAGGGACTATGTGCTGAGTGTGGTGTGGTGCAAGTGTTTACCTTCTCCTCTTGACTGTCTAGTCCAGTCTTAGGTGAAGAGAGCTTTGCTTCCAGTTTGGCTGTATAAGTGCATTTCTCACAGGTTGTAGTGTTGGGTGGTAGGAGGAGAGGGTTGACTGTGTATGTGAGGCAATTGCTGCATTGCCCCAAGATGCCCAGATTCATCAGGTAGACAGGAGAAAACACTGGGAGCTGACCATCATGACCTTCAATATTTTGTACCAAGAAATAATGTTTATGTTCTATTATTCCAGAGACATTTTAATAAGGTCATGCACTATCTTAACCTACAGCATATATTATATTGACCTGTATAAGTGATTTGTGGAATCTAAATAGAATTCACGTGACCAATAAAAGAAAACTCTTTTTCTACTTTTCTACCAATATAAAGCACAACATGTCTTTATTCAAGAAATACATGACATTTTAACAAAGGGCTTATATGAACAAAAATGCATAAGTAGTATAGAAATGACAGATTAGTTTATGAATAAACTGGGGTAGTCACAGCAGATAAAAAATAAGCATTCTATATTCAATTCTTTTGTAGAACCAGATGACAGATTTTGCGATATTGCATATAAAGATCTTGGGCCATATAACGCAACCTCAACCTCCTCATAACCTTCTTTCATCTACATACCTTTCTCTGACTCTGTTTTTGGTTGTGATTCTTTCAGCATGCCAACTCTGAGTTTTGCTAAATTTATAATGTATGTATATAATGTGTTTTTTAACTCACTCTTTATATAATGCCATGTATCTATTTCTTTTATTCCTTAAACCAGCTAGGATATTTATTTTGTATATAATATATGTATATTTTGTATTTTGTCATATACTCTGTATATAATGCCATGTATCTATTGCCTTTATCCCTTAAAACAGCTAGGATATTTACTTTGTATATAATATATGTATTACATCTTAGAAGAGGAGTGGAATACAGTTATTGATCTAACCAAAGATAGAATAATTCGGAATATTATAATTCAAATGTGTTATCTACAATTTTAGACCTTCAATATGAATATGAGCACATTGATCTAATTTGGCCTAATAATGAATCATCTAAAGCTTTCACATTCTGTTACTCCAGTCATAAAAACTGGTCAAGGATAGATTATATTTTGACTTCAAAGTGATTGATAACTGCAGTTAAATAACTGAACCACACATTTTTTTCTGAGTATCTCCAAATATAGTTATACTTAGATTTAATGAGTAAAAGTAAAAATGCTAATATTAAATGAAATTGGGCATTAAACCCCAAATTATTAAAAAAATGTAGAAATAATGATAAGATAGAAATAAAAAAAGATATCCTCATGATAAAGCTTAATGTTAAAAAACTAAACAATCAAAATGAATTAAAGAACACATTATAAAAATAAAGCTTAGACTATTTCTAAAGTATGATATAAAACTGAAAAACCAATAAAAAATGTACAAAAAAGAAAATAAAGAATTGATACAGAACATAATAATTTATTAATAAAACCTTTTACTATTCTTCATAAGGGAACAGTACTATATCAATTTAAAATAGTAAAGTGCATAGCTACTACTAAATTTTATAACACATTCAGTGATATATATTATATGATATATTGAGTCTTAAATTAAGTTAGCATAAACAGTCTTTGTGATTTGTATACAAACAGATTTAAAACTATATTCATAACAAAAATAATACATATCCTACCACTATTTCAAGTTATGGACCACTTTCTCTCATGAGCCAAGATATAAAATCATATGCTATCATTCTAACCCACTCTATAAAATTCATTGTTTCTGATATTATATACCCATTTCAGGAAAGAGATAAAATTTACAAATAAATGACCAATCTATTATGCTTAAAACACTGCAACTATTAATGAAAATGCATAAACATAATATATTTTTGCATTGGTTATAGCTGCTTCTAAAACATTCAGTAGAATAAATATAGATTTTCTTTTCTTAGTTATGAAGAAATTTGGATTCCCTGAAATGCTTTTAAATATATTAAAGCCTTATATAATGCTCAGCAACGGGTCTATATCACAACATCAAAGACACATTACTTCAAATGCATCTTCATCGAACCCATAAAATCGAAAACTGAAAACAGCGAAACTACATAAGAAACAATTTCTTTCCCTGGGAAAGAAATCGCTTGTCCAAAAAAAAACACACACCCCCTAACTAAATATATCAACTCTGAGATCGCACTACAGTTTACAAAACAGCAAACTACCGAAGGCGGGCAAGCGATTTATTTTCCAGGGAAAAAATCACTCATATGCCCCTTTGCTGTCTACGGTTTTCATTATTTTAAGTTCGGCGAAGACGCATTTGAAATTATGCATCTTCGACGATCTAATAGGAACCCCTTAGCCACATATATTCTCATAAATAGATGTTTGTCCAAATGAAGTAACGCATTAAAGAGAGTATAGCATGGGTTTCTATTATCACCATACTTATTTAATCTATATATTAATACTCTTTTTATACTTAATACAAGAAACATGTACTTTTCCAAAATTTATGGATTAAAAATATCAACAGCCTTTAAAGATAATGTCAATATATACTTAATCTGCCCCAAATGGATATACCAAAAATGTTAAGAATAATACGTTTTCCAGAGTATCTAACTATAAATAAATTTATCCTAGCCAATGTGATTCTTATTGCATGAAGATTATCCATTGTCAAATCCTACTGATCTACAAGAGATAGCAATAAAGTCTACAATTAGATATCTAGGTATAAACTATCACCAGAATCATGTCTTAAATTATCAAAGCAATTGAAGGAAAACCCAGATACCGTTAAAACAGACATAAATAAATAGAATGAAATTAAAGTATCACTCCTATTAAAAGTAATGATAATAAAAATGAATATATTTCTAAAAATGTATGTCATGTCACATTTATTTCTCATCATATACCACTAAAACAGCTTAACAACTTAATGCCATCACTTGCTAAATCTATTTATTCAGCTGAGTACGAATCATGGATGGTGCAGTGGTGCAGCGGTAGCATTGTCACCTCACAGCAATAGGTTCTCCAGTTCAATTCTTGGCTGGGGTGCCTTCTGTATGGAGTCTGCATGTCCTCCCTGTGTTCATGTGGGTTTCCTCCCACAATTCAAAGACATGTGTCTGGAGCATTTCTCCCCAAGCCGCCACTGAAAACTGGCTTTGTTCCAAGTCGGATTTTTCTGGTAAACATATGTTAAATAAATAAAGAACTTGTTCCTATAAATTGCTAGCTCCAAAATGTCATAGAAGATTAAATTTTCCAAATATGAGGATATAGTATTTAAAAACCTCAAGAATGCCCCTTAAAGCATCATCAGTGAATGTAAAAAGTCACTTATGGATACTTATAATAACAAGTGATAGTATTTTGGTGGCAGAGAAATAAAATTCTACTGTATTCTGGAAGTAGGCATATTTGTCTAAATTCCTGATTACTTTTCTATTGGTTTCTTTTGTTTTCCCTACTGGGATAAGCAGCACTGTATATGACTGCACAACACTAGATAGATGTACGGTCTTCCTGTGTCCAATTCTCTACAAGCAGACCTTGTCATTCTCATACTCAGTAAGAGACTGTAGCTATATTCCTGCATAACTACTAATTAGATTTGAGTCCATAAAACAGAAAACCATTTGCAAAAAATGGCTTCTAGTTTAGTCCTCTGTTCCTGATGTAATGGATATCAGGCATTTCATAGGCCAAGAGTACCAACACATGGCATAACTCTATACTTATGCTATACTGATAATCCCAAAAAAGGACAAAACATGCCATATCTGCAGCAAGTGGCATCTGGCTTTATTGGCTAGATTACATTAAAAAAGATTTGGATGTGGAAGAAGATAAACTATAATTTTATATTCAAAAGCCAGTGAGCTGTAACACTTACATGTCCTAAATGGGTAACTTCCATACCTAACGGAAAAAAAGCAGGAAAACCAACAGCTGTAGACATATACTGTACAGCAACCTCGGACAAAATTCTTTAACGTAGAAACAGTTTAATATAAACACTTTCACGTTTTCGTCACTCTAAGTAAAGTAACTTCTTCAGAAAACAAACAGCGGTTACGCAGTAACCACTGAATTTAAAAACTGTTACATATGATCATGTGATAGTAACAGACAATGGCTTAAAGACAAAGGGATCCAAAAAATAATTTACAATACAAATGTAGTCCCTAATGTTATTTAAATGTTAAAATATTATTCAAATGTTGATTAGAAGTTAGTTAAATGTTGTTTTAACTCATCGTAATCAGCTCATAACCTTAGTATTCTGGTATCTATGAAATAACAGTAATATCTGAATAATAAATGTAAAGTGTATTAGTCCAACAAACAATGTAGGAACTTACAAACCTCAATAATCTCAATAACCAGTCAGCAAAAAGAAACTAAAACTAAAATATACTAGGCATCACAAAATATAACACCTGGTAAAACTCTCATGGACTAACCACTATTAAAGTTAAGCATAAAATTATTAATCGACATAATCAACTGTTCATATAGTTATTAATATTGCAAATACAGTCAGATTAACTAATCGCAATAAGTTCATCTCATAAGATTTTTTAGTTTTAACAAACATAAAATGTTACAGTTCTCATTAAGACCAGGGAATGAAAATGCATTCAAGCCTAATTGCCATTCAAGTTCACGTACTTCAAGAAGTATTGGGTGAGGACCACCCCTAATATCTGGTACTAACTGGTCTATAGCTTGGAATCCAAAAGTATGTCCTTCATTTAAAGAAATATGCTTTGCTAGAGCGTTTTCTTTTCTGTTTTTACTAATTGCATATGAGTGTTCATAAATTCTCTCACGGAACTTCCTGTCCGATTTACCTATGTAAAACGCCGGACAAAGATTGCAAGTTGCTAAATAAATAATACCTTTGGATTCACAATTCAGTTTGTGGTTAATGTAAAACTTACCAGTATCTCTTACTCTAAATGAGTTACCAGTTTTTATGTACCTACACATCCTGCATGCCCCACATGTAAATGTTCCATTAAGTCTCAAACTGGGCTTAGTGTTTTTAGCTTCTTAGAAGCTTTTTGAATTAACTCCTCTTCTATAAACAATTTTAGGTGACTGTCCAACTCTATCCATTAATAAATTGTCCTTATGTAAAAAAGACCAATTTTTATTGAGAATAGATTTTACTTGTTCACTATCATTGTTAAAGGTAGTTATAAAATACGCTCTACAAAAGGCTGACTGCCTAGCTTGATAGTGTGTATCAATTTCAGTAGAATTAGTCAGAGTGTCATTCAAGGAGGAAACCAGTTGATTAGTGTCAAAAGTACGAAAAGTTATAGAGGTCACCTCAAGTTGTTGCTCTTGAACAACTGTACTTAATGGTAATAGTGGTTGAACAACCCCTCTACGACGTTTACTACTAACTTCTTCAGTTAAGTCGTCAATTAGAGAAATAGGGTAACCTCTATTAAAAAACATGTCCTTTAAAAGTTTACATTCAACAATGAAGTCACATTCACTTGAACACTTCCTTGCTGCCCTTATAAGTTGTCCTTTAACTATAGAACGTTTTTGCATGTGAGGGTGCTCACTAGAATAGTGCAAAAAAGAGTTACAATAAGATGGCTTTCTATAAATCTTAGAAAGATATCTATTTCTTGTATCTTTCATCAAATTAACATCCATGTAATCAATGCTAGCAGAATGAAATGTATAAGTGAACTTGAAAAATGTTGTAGTAGAATTAAAATAATCAGCAAGTTGTTGTGCGTCAATCTCATTCCCTTTAAAAATAACAAAAATGTTGTCTAAAAATCTGGTATAATATACCAGAAGAGTTTTTATTTCAGATTTATCAAAAATAAAAAGTTTTTTCCATTGTGCCATAAAGATGTTCGCTAAACTAGCCCCACAGGGGGAGCCCATGGCTACTCCCTGTTTTTGTAAAAAAATCCGACCATTGAACATGAAAACATTGTTGGTAAGTATAATGTCAATAAGTTCTGTCACCAGATCAATCTCCCTTTGAGGTGCCTTTTTGTTTTTAAGAAATAATGCTATCCACTCTACAGCTTCTAAGTGGGGAATAGAAGTATATAAATCGACAACATCAATGGTTAAAAAGTTGTCGTCTTGATTAACTACTAAGCTGTTTAAGTTCTGTAAGAAAGTCCATGAATCTTTACATACCTGTGGTACAAGTTTCAGGTATTTTTGTAATATTTCCGCAGTTGTTCCACCTTTTGTTCCTTTGAATTTGTTGATTTGAGGAGGCATGGACCAGTATTTGAATCCTGGTGAAGGGGATTTTAATTTTTTTTTTAACTTTTCACTTATTTACAAAACCTCCCTCTGATTTTTAAGCTTATATGAAAATGTGTGAGAACGTGACATCAGGCATATACCCTCTATAAGAGCTTGCTACCTGAAACTTGTACCACAGGTATGTAAAGATTCATGGAATAGCATTAAAAACAAAAAACAAAAAGGCTCAAGGGAGATTTGATGGTGAGCTTGAATTATGACTTATATTATACTTACATAATGTTCAATGGTCGGATTTTTTTCAAAACACAAAAAAAACATGGGTACCCCCTCCTGTGGCTAGTTTTAACAGTTTAACATCTATCAATGGAAAAAAACTTTTTATTTTTTTTATAAATCTGAAAAAAAACTCTTCTGTATATTATACCAGATTTTTAGAGAACATTTTTGTTATTTTTAAAGTCAAGTTCATATACATTTCATTCTGCTAGCATTGATTTACATGGATGTTAATTGATGAAAGATACAAGAAATAGATATCTTCTAAGATTTATAGAAAGCCATCTCTTATTGTAACTTTTTTTGCACTATTCTAGTGCACACCCTCACATGCAAAAACGTTCTATAGTTAAAGGACAACTTATAAGGGCAGCAAGGAAGTGTTCAAGTGAATGTGACTTAATTGTTGAATGTAAAGGACAATTTATTAATGGATAGAGTTGAACAGTCACCTAAAATTGTTTAAAAACACTAAGCCCAGTTTGAGACTTAATGGAACATTTACATGTGGGGCATGCAGGATGTGTAGGCACATAAAAACTGGTAACTCGTTTAGAGTAAGAGATACTGGTAAGTTTTACATTAACCACAAACTGAATTGTGAATCCAAAGGGATTATTTATTTAGCAACTTGCAATCTTTGTCCTGCGTTTTACATAGCTAAATCGGACAGAAAGTTCCGTGAGAGAATTTATGAACACTCATATGCAATTAGTAGAAACAGAAAAGAAAACGCTCTAGCAAAGCATATTTCTCTAAATGAAGGACATACTTTTGGATTCCAAGCTATAGACCAGTTAGTACCAGATATTAGGGGTGGTCCTCACCAAATACTTCTTGAAGTACGTGAACTTGAATGGCAATTAGGCTTGAATGCGTTTTCATTCCCTGGTCTTAATGAGAACTGTAACATTTTATGTTTGTTAAAACTAAAAAATCTTATGAGATGAACTTATTGCGATTAGTTAATCTGACTGTATTTGCAATATTAATAACTATATGTGAACAGCTGATTATGTCGACTAATAATTTTATGCTTAACTTTAATAGTGGTTAGTCCATGAGAGTTTTACCAGGTGTTATATTTTGTGATGCCTAGTATATTTTAGTTTTAGTTTCTTTTTGCTGACTGGTTATTGAGATTATTGAGGTTTGTAAGTTCCTACATTGTTTGTTGGACTAATACACTTTACATTTATTATTCATATATTACTGTTATTTCATAGATACCAGAATACTAAGGTTATGAGCTGATTACGTTGAGTTAAAACAACATTTAACTAACTTCTAATCAACATTTGAATAATATTTTAACATTTAAATAACATTAGGGACCACATTTGTATTGTAAATTATTTTTTGGATCACTTTGTCTTTAAGCCATTGTCTGTTACTATCACATGATCATATTTAACAGTTTTTAAATTCAGCAGTTACTGTGTAGCCACTGTTTGTTTTCTGAAGAATTTACTTTACTTAGAATGACAAAAACGTGAAAGTTTTTATATTAAACTGTTTCTACGTTAAAGAATATTGTCCGAGGTTGCTGTATAGTATATGTCTACAGCTGTTGGTTTTCCTGCTTTTTTTCGTTTGGTTCATTTGCTTTCTTTGCCTCGTTTGTACGTAACTTCCATACCTCCTATTATAATTTCATCAAGGGAGGTTTGTAATTGTTTTTTCACCAATGATACTCTGTTTTTCAGGACATCTTTTTGTTAAGGGGCTGTATACCTGCAGAACAGAACAGTGGATCACTCCATCAAGTCACACAAACTACATTAACTACGGGGGCTTTTTCCTTTTTTGGTTAGGACCTTATTTGTGAATCCCTCCTAATGTAAAATTACATCATGCATTTAATAAGCCAAGTGGTTTCAGAAAACAGCTTCTTGAAGTGACTAAGAGGAAAGCGAATGTTATTGAGACCAGAACAACAGCTAGTATATGTATGTTCCTTGTTAATAAGCAGATACGATTGGCACTTTATTTATTTTTTTATTTGTTTATTTATTTATTTGATCATTTTTCCTGTTACCCCATTTGTCATTCTACAGGCTTCTTACTCAGTGCCACACATTTGCACTGGGTCTAATGTCTCTCTGTAACCTCCCAGACGTACTCCAATTTTAACTGGGGCTATTCTCAAAACCTGAGGATATCCTAAGTGTCTTGGCCACCACTGCCATCAGTCTGCAGGACTACATAGGCCTACGTACACCCCCTCCCAGTGCAGTCTCATAGTTTAGTACAAGGAGTAGCCATGCACTGGGGGAATGCAGATGATTGCCTTGCCTCCACAACAACCCAGCCAGTTTCACCACCTTTTCTCCTCTTTGGAAATGCCATCACCAACACAACATCCTTAGCCCCCAACAGGGATCACCACAAGAAATTTACACATAACTAAACCCCTCCCCCAAAATGAGCATGCCCTGCCCTCCGTTGTTGTTCCATCAATCAAACAAGCTGGTAATTGAATCCAGGCCAGCTAGACCATAATTAGAGCTTTATCCCTTTATGCTACTAGATCTGGTGCAAGATTATCACTTTATTGTTAAACATATCTCCTGAAAGGGACATGTGTGTTTTGGGCTTATATAATCATTGAATATTTACAAAAAAAAAAAATCAGTAAATAAATGTATGTGTGTGTGTGATAGAATGTTTGTGTACTTTGACCGACTAGTGATATGGCCTTGAATTTTACAAAATAATATGTACACATGTTTTCTATTGTTGCTGGTGGTAGTTGTGCTGGTGCAGTTTCATGTCTCTGACTACAAATCATGTGTGCACACAATTCGAGTGTGGAGTGACTCGATAAATGTCATGATATGCTAAATGTTCATTCTCCTGCTCTTGAATATGTAATCATAGTGGAAATAGCTCTTGTCATTCATGGAATGGTTGCCATCTATCACTGGCATATTTACACCGATCTGGTGAAGGTGCAATGCAGCATGTAGTAATAACCTGCATTTTATGCATTTATCAGTTCTCATTACAGCTTTAGAGGTATGTGTTGGTACAGCTATAATGTGAATTTGATATCTGAGTTCTGCCTCTGCTGTAGACAGTATATATATATATGTATATATATATATATATGTGTGTATAGTTAGTTAGTCTCAGAAGATACCTGTTAAGATAAAACAAAAGGATCCACAATGCACAGCTGCAGCCATGGTATCTATAGGTAAAGTTGAATTTCTTACCTTAGTTTATAAATTTCTAGAGAGAATCAGTCCTGGTAAACAGCATTCACAACATGTTTAGCAGGTTACTTGAAATATCCCTGAGAAAGACTGGTCTTCAAACTTCCTTGGAAAGTCATTTTCTTCCAGAAAGAATGAATGAGGTGTTTTACTGGGGGAAACTAATGCTTTTTTTCCCACTATAATGAGGTTGTTTTATTATTAGTAGTTTATTGGCCATTTTGGGCTAATTTCTATCTCTTTCATTTCCCTGCTATAAAACCCACATTTGCGAGATTTTGGGGCTAGTATACAGCTCAGCAAGCTCATGCCTGGTGCCCTGCAGAGTTCTACAGCAGCAGAGAGACAAAAGAGAGACTTTGGAGTGATTAAGTATCATTTTTCTGCATTTTCTTGCTGTCTTTTGCTAATTCCACCTAAAACACCGATTTTTTAGAGTTTCTGTGATTTAAAAAGCTTGTTTCAGCTACATATTGTACTTATTTTACTGCCTGCACTTTAACAAAGTTGATTTAGGGTTCAAATTACCTGTTTAACTGTTGTAGGCTACACACTCAAGTGTGATAGCCATTTCTGTGTATTTAAAGTGTTTTTTATTGTATCAGCTTTATTTTCTGAAAAAAAAAAAAAATACTTGTTTTCCTGCCTTTCTAAGCTAGTATAGTCCAGTTTTCAGGTTAGTGCTGAATTCAGGGCTGTGTTACAAGTTTCTATGATACAAAACACAACACCCCTCTGTTTAAATACCCTCATTCATAAAAAAGTACCAAAAAATCTTAAAGTGGTACATACAAATCTGCATCTAAATTGCTAGACTGAATAACATTAATTAACATAACTTCATCCCTAAGCAATCAAAGTGTCTCACATCAAATACATTCTGCTCAACACTAAGCATTGTTCCCTAAACAAGTCAAAATAAGGAAGTAAAAAGTAAAAAATAAATAAATAACAAACTTTCAACAATCCCTACACAGTCATAACTTAAAAAAATATATTGAAGTACTGAAAAAATGTAATGGATAAAAAAATAATATATATATATATATATATATATATATATATATATATATATATATATATATATATATATATATATATATATATTAATAAATGATAATAACTATATGGTAACACCTATACATCTTACCAAAAATTGTTTAAAAACAAAACTTTTTACTATTACAACTTTTCACGTTAGTGATTTCTCCTCCACATTCATTAACCTGTGCTTCAACCGGGGGCATAGTATATTTGGCCTTATGTAAGGACTGCCCCAGGTTTTATGTAGGGGAAATCTGAAAGGGTGTTGAACAAACACATTTATGAGCACACCTACAACATTAGGAAAAAGAATCTGAACAATACACTGTATAGACATTTGCACGTAAAACCTAACCATACAGGTTTTCTTTTTGGAATTTTGGAACAAGGTTGTGTTGACCCCAGGGGTGGAAATTGGGAGAACTGGTTAAGCTGCAGGGAAGCCTATTGGCAGTTAAAACTGAATGCAGCCCAACCCCCGGGTCTGAATGACCATATCTCTATTAAGCCCTACTTAGTTAGGAGAGCTGAAAAGTTGTAAGCCAACACATTCTGGCTAGGCTTAGAACTGCCTTCGGACAGATAGCCTAGGACCTATGAACATATATGCTGTTAACAGAATTGCCTCATTCTGCCATCTTTTCCTCCCCCAGTGCCAGGCTTTGAGGAGGTTTATTATATTTCCTGTTATATTTCTGATTCACAGTCTTTAGTCCCCATAGAAGTAGATAGACTTTACAAAGTTTCCTAAACTGACAAACACTTACTGTCTCTCATTAGTTCATTCCCTTGTACAAACAGAGGGGAAGGTTTTGGTGCATATTCAATATTACAGTCATTTATTCTTTCACTTGAGCATATAGAATTCTTAGCTATATGTCCATTAACTGGAAGATCCTGCCTATCTGTATTGTATTATTTTTATGTATAATTGTTCAGATACTGTGTCTGCTTTTGATACTGTTTGAGGAGGTATGCATGGGTTTACATTCTGAAGGTTTGTGTTTAAAAGAAGTCTGGATTTTTTAATTCAGCTTTTAGAGGTTAATATTTTATGGGGTCATCTCCTACTCAGGTATACTAGCATATTGATGAAAGAGAAAATAGTTTAGGGAGTTGCTAAGATTTTTCAGGCCCCCCTTTCAAATCTCCTTGATTTACTTTCACACATAAGACTCAGAGATGGCAGAAAGAGAACAATAGCAAACAGAAACCTTTCCAGTAAAGGGACAGTATTCAGCTTTGGGATATCTATGCTAGCATATCTCTTCCCCCCTCCACCTCATTCTCTTAAAAGCTGTCCCAGCAACTGGATCTGTTCATTCTGATTGGGCAGCAGATTGTAACAGACTCATGGATGTTAAAGTTGGTTCAGGATGGATGCATTTGGCACTGGTTACAAAAACCTCCTTTCAGAGGGGTTCACCCCATCCTCTGAACCAAATAGATTTTTTTTTCATCAGGTTCTTCAGCTTGGCTTACACTGGGTGTCATAGAACCAGCGCCATTTTTTTCAAGGGACGAAGGCTTCTATTCCAGAATGCTTCTGGTACCAAAGAAAGAGCCTTCTTGGAGACCAGCTTTAAAACTTCCTTTCTATGTCAGTATGGCAAAGTTACAATATCCAAGGTGTTGATCCTTCAGAGTCTGTTACCTCTTAAATAAAATAAAAATAAAATAAATCTTACTCACCAGGAAAGCATTATGATAACTTCAGACCTAAAAGATCTCTGAACTTCTGTTTTTGGGTCATACAGTCAGTTCTATGCATTGTCTGTTTACAAATGTCTTCCTACAATCTTTGCTTATAACAGAATGAATGGCATTCATTTTTCTTCCATATTTGGATGGCTTACATATCTTTGCAGAGTCTCGTCCCTGATGTCAAGTGCCCTTGACATGGGTTTTAACTCTCCTGATCTGTCTGGGATTCCAGATAAACATTCAGAAATCCATGACCATGACACACTGCATTGTCTTTCTAGGACATCTTACAGACTCTCCACAGCAAAAGTTTTTGACACAGGAGAAAGTGAAGTTCCATCTGAAAACCTTTCTGGGCTTCTCATTTCCATCTCCGACTTCACCGAGAGAGACTTTCTCAGGAATTGGATTTCATGGCACCCATGATTCTCATGACTCCTCTTGCCAAGCTGTACATGAGAAAGGTTATATGTATCTAAAAAACACATGAAGCCAACACTTCTGTCTTTGTGTTCTACCCTTTCCACTGATATCCAAGATAATTCTGAATTCTAAGAAATACTCTTCAAAAAATATTTGTGGTGACCCCTTCTAGCCCAGACAATATTAGTTCTCCCTTTGAATGGAATTGTCCAAGGACAATTGCCATTCACTTCCTCATATCTGGATCTATTCACACACAGCAGGGGGAGTGTGATACATCCCAGTCTAAGGTATCTTAAATTGTCTGTCTGGATCTGAATACCTATTAGGCACTTCTTTTGAAGGACATGCAGCATGTATTAAATGAGGCAAGAAATCCTTCTACTAGACAATCTTATACTGACATGTGGAAGGCTTTTCTAGTTGGTGCCCAGGAAAAAAAACTAGGGTTCTATATGAGATACTCAAATATTTGTGTTTGGCACTGGCCTCTGGCCTTTGTACTACTTAGTCAAGGTACGTCTTGTGGACATTTCATTATGTCTGCTCATAGATTCTTTTCTTTCCTCAATGTTTTCTTAGTGAAACAATTTCTGTTATCAGAGTGTCACCTGAGATCACCTTGTAAACATGTTGCTCCTTCCTGGGATCATAACTTTCCACTGGAAAAGTTAACTGCATTCCCATCTGAACCTACGAATCTAGCATATTTAAGGAAAACTGTTCTTTTATTTGCTCAGACATCTGCAAGATCAATATTTGAGTTGCAAGCTCTCTTGGTGGGAACACACTATCTGGTCTTCATTTAGGATAGAATATCCTTAAATACAAATCCCCCACGCATGCCCAAGGTTGTTTCAGAGTTTTTTTGAATCAAGTCTTCATTCTCCCAGTGTCCTAGCCTAACCCTCAGAACCATGGAGAAAGCATTCCACATAGTCCAAGTGTGCAAGGGCATCTCGGATACAAATGTAATAGAACCAAGTCCAGAACCAAGTCCATTAGAAAAGAGAGTCAGCTATTTATTTATTTCTTATGTTGGGACTAAGAAAAGACAGCCCACATCAAACAGATGATTTCCAAGAGGCTGTCTTTTGGTATTGCCTTTTGTTTTTCCCACCATGATAAAACGGTTCCAAATGGTATTAAGGCACACTGTCCAAGGGTCTTGTCTTCTTTGATGACATATTGGAAAGGGGTGGACTCTAGAAGCTTTCTAGAAACAGCTACACGGTCCTCTCCATATACTTGTACTAGGCATGTCATTTCAGATCCCTTTGTCTAGATCCAGGACTGACTTTGCCATGAATATTCTCCAGGGGCTCCTGGATCCATATCCTTCTCATTCCAGACAGGATAAGTTTGGGTAATCAATCCATACATCTTAAAGGCTATTGCAGTTTTGGGAATGACGAGCATAGTACAGTTGTATAAACTATATTTACCCATAACAGTAGATGTTCAAATTCCTTGCTGCTGCTGTAGCTGTACCCACCCACCATCCCCCTAGTGGTGCATAGGGTCAGTTCTTGTTTCCTTAGTTCAGGGTGAATAGATGGGTTCCTATTGCATTATCGAAAGATAACATAATCGAATGCTCAGAATATCGAAATGGCCGTATTTCGAAGATCGCATTGTGGGATCACCGTACAGTGAAGATTGGGATATTTGCCCTTTCCTCACTGTAGTGTGATCTCAGAGTTGGAATATATATTCAGCGGGAGGTATGGGGGGTGCAGCCCCCCACAATACAAGTTTTGATATGCAGCCATTTCGAAGTTCTGAGCGTTCGATTATGTTATCTTTTGATAACGTAATATGAACCCAAATAGACTACTTCTTAATTATTAGGCAAGAACGTCTTGACGATTTTCCAATCTGACTGCTGATTTTTGCTGCTCTGAGCTGACCAATCAGCAGTCAGTGGAAGTGTGAGAGGGAGCCAGAGTGTTTGGGAAGCTGGGTGGTTGCTATGTCCTGAGCAAGACACATCTCCATATAGTCTAAAGACTACTGCAGCAGTGAGGAATTTAAACATCTGCTGTTATGGTCAGGCCAAAGAAATCACTGCTTATCAAAATAGAAAAGTCAGAGGAATTTAAACATCTGCTGTTATGGTCAGGCCAAAGAAATCACTGCTCATCAAAATAGAAAAGTCAGAGGAGATGCTATGGAAGCATGTTGGTGCATCTGATGCTCTAGCTCCCAGTAGAGTCCAAGAACCAATGACAGAGGTATTAATGAGCTATGGGGAGGGTGGGTGGTAATCTGAATGGTACATCACCCCACAGGCAGAGTGACACAGTCACAGTTCTCAGTTTCTGATTCACCTAGGAACATCCTCCAGTACACAGGTACACAGAGGAAGGAGCATAAACATGCAACATCCCTAGGATAGCCACAGTATGATGAAGCCTAGCCTAATCCCATTACACATGTGCTCAGCTCCACTTGAGACGATAAGCTTCTTCCAGGAAAAAGATCTTCCCAGCAAAGGGTCTTACCAACTGTGTAGGGAACTATCCACACATGGGTCTACTTCCAAATTTTGCACTTTCAAAACTTCAACTTTTTTATGGTCGACACCATAAGATCAAAGTTTTGAAACTTTGAAATTTAAATAAAAAAAATAAAAACAAAAAAATATATTTTTATACATTTTTGCAACCCCCCCTGCACCTCCACACCCCCTGCTTATTAAATATACCAACTCCAAGATCACACTACAGTGAGGAAAATGGTAAATATATTGTTCTGAGCTGTACAGTGATCTCCAGTTAAAAGGTTTGAAGTTTCAAAACTTTGAGCTTATGGTCTCAACCATAAGAAAGTCAATGTTTTGAAAGTTTGAAATTTAGACATAGACCCCTACACACACACACACACACACACACACACACACACACACACACACACACACACACACACACACACACACACACACACACACACACACACACACACACACACACACAAAGAACATTTTAACTGTCTGCATAATACCTCCTCCCATTTGCATTTTATCTCAGGAACACATATATTTTATTAAGAAAAAACATGCATACAATTAAAATTTGCTGTAGGTACAAGGACTGATTTTAGTGAAAGCATATATTCTGATGTGACTTACCCACTGCTCTAGAGGCAAGGCATCTATCCTTGCCACATGTGGCCTGGGTTTAGGAGTGGACCCTGTGCATTGCAATGTTCATTTAGAAGGATGATATATTATGATCAGTGGCCAAATCTCATGTCATGGGAGCTAGTACGGGCTTTAACACAGTTTTAAAAACATTTAGTGGAGACAAGAGACCTCAGAAGCTTCAAACTTTTCAAAGGTGAATTGTTACAAGACATCCAGCACAGGTCATGTGGGAGCACACAACATGCGTGCTGATGTCACTGCACGTCACTTTGTTGCTAGGGAACATGACTGTTCAGCTGCACTACGATAACTGAAGGTCCTATTGCGAACTTCCTATCTCATCTTTGATCCCTGGTCCTGTTAATAAATAATTGCAATTCCCTACCCTCCAAGACGTGGACGGATACATCTGGGATCACCCTAAAAGGAGTATCTGAGGTACTTGTGGAAGGGGGAAGAGGGGAGGAAAGGTGAATCTCACTGGAGATCAGTTTTGATTGCATTGGGATGAAGTAGAGATGCAAAAAAGAGCAACCAATTAGTATATACAGAATAAAAGAAAAAAGATCCCCATAATGTAATGCAGCATTATTTTCAAGGACAATATTCATTTAATTTTAGTTTATTTATTTATGCACATCTGTTTTTGTTGCCCCCTTATAATCTAGAATCTGCTTTTCACCAGTTCCCCTCCTCAGCCTCTACAGTAAGGTAAAAAGAAGGCAGGAGTAAAGTGACATCCTGATGTTAGGAGAGACTTTTCTCACATGGCATACCCTTAGTCTGTATTCCCTATGTATGGCTATACCTCTTAACTGTCCAGATGTTTGTCGAATGTTGTTTTGTTTCTCATAAAAACTGTTTTTCTGGCAAATCATTGAGAATTGAAGTCACTAAATAATGACATATGAATGAGTGTCATATCCTTCAGAAAATGCATGCTAAGACAAATCCTGTTACTCTAGTGATGTTCTAAGTTTATAAGAGCAATATTTAAACTTATGTAACTATTTTTGGGCCTTTGCCCCCCCCGCATTATTTTAGGCTTTGTTCAGATTTCTTGCACGAAGAGGGTGAGAGGTATGTGCATTGCATTTGATGACATCAGTGCCTCTTGTGCACTTGTGTTATCATGTGCACACTTCTATGTTCAGCCATCAAATTAAAATTCAGCTAACGGCTAATAATCGAATTTTAAACACCGAATGTGAAAATTACCAAACAAGCTTATTTCTGAAAATAATATCATCGAATAGCCATAGTTGTCCAACATTGCGAACAGCCTTCATCCCCCAATGCCGAGATTGCACTACAGTGGGGAATAGGGAGCACAATTATAAAAGGGTTTGTTTAGCTTACCTTATGCATCATGGTACTTCCTGGTTGTTGGCCAACTATGGCCATTCAATGATATTTTCAAAAATAAGCTTCTTCAGCTATTTCCACATTCGGTGTTTAATGTTCGATTATTAGCCATTCGCTGATATTTTAATTTGATGGCTGAACATAGACCCCCATGTACACACCCTCCATAGCAGATAAACTGAATATACCCTCTTGTGTGCTTGTGTTATCATGTGCACACCCTCCACAGCAGATAAATCGAATATATATCTGCTTTCATTTGTCCTTCTGAGTTACTGTTCTCAGGCCCCACTGAGGACAATAGCCAAGAAGTAAAGCCACCCAGTTCTTTGGAATGGACGATAATCTTTCTTACCACTCCAGGTGGTTCCTCAAGTCACCTGAACCATTACTCGCATCTGAGTCATCCATGTCACAGTAAAGAAGGCATCCATCTGTGCTGTGGCACTTGCAAAATATATATTTAATTATAACATTGTTTTGTACTGTTTATTAGGTGACACTTTTAAAATAAATATTCCTCCCCTTTGCATGTTTAGTTTCTCTTGGTGAGATTTCTAAAAACACATTCAGTAATATTCAAAAACATCTATGCTTACATCGATGGGAATTTTCTTTAGTGTCGAGGACATCATCATTGTAATTTTTTATTGCCTTTGTGACACTCCAGATATTGCACGTTTGGTTTCTTAGGACTATATGCCACAGTCATGGCCGATTCACTCATGCATACCCCTGTAGAATATTTGAGTTTCCCTACAATGGAAGTGCTTAATGAGGCTGAATGCCATTCAGGTCTCCTCTGGCCAGACTGTCTACTTGGTTTCTCTCTGAAAAATCTATTTTCAAATTTTCATCCTTCTGGATGCTGATCTGGGGTCATGTCAATTTTGCTGCTTTTTCAAAATGTCATTCCACTTTGGATAATGCATCAGGACACCCTTTTCTGGTTATGGGGTAGAACATCCACCCTTCTCTGGTCATGGTGTGGGCATCCATTCTTCTCTGGTTATAGTATGGATCATCCACCCTTCTCTGGTCATGGTGTGGGCATTCATTCTTCTCTGGTTATAGTATGGATCATCCACCCTTCTCTGGTCATAGTGTGGAACATCTACCCTTCTCTGGTTTTAGTGTGGATTATTCATCCTTCTCTTGTCATGGTATGAGATATCCACTCTTCCCTGGTCATGGTGTGGGACATCCACCCTTCTCTGGTTATAATGCAGTATACTGAATGGTTGCATGTTCTTTGTTAATGTACAAGTTATGGCAGACAAGTCTGAGAGCATTTTAAAGTGCTGCATATATCAGCAGGTGCAGTATAGGTAGGTACTCCATTCTTATTTATTTCTTAAAATGTGTTGGTATGGTGGATATTGGAGTTGTGATTCTGCAAATTTTAAAGAATAAACAGTTTCTTAGCAGTGTTGTTTGTGTGAGTTTGCTTGTGGAAGAGATTTATGTCAGGTGGTGCCATGTCCTTCTAGTTAAATAGGGGATGCACCCCCTTTTTGCCTTTCATTTTTTTAATTGTGCATGTGAGCATTACCGTTTTGTATATTGTTTCTTTGATTTTTTGTTAAGTGTGTTTTGATTCAGTTTACTGCTAGGCATCACTACTTACATCCCTAATGAATATTATTTCTGGGAAAAGACAATGATGCATTTAAGCAATAATCCGTGACTGTGTCGGTATATCAGGATTTTCCCATGGTTGGTGATCACAAGGGCAAAGCCAGAGTGAATAAACAAAGCCAGCCACGGATAAATAATCCTGATATACTCAAACGTAGGACTGGATTATTGCTTTTATACAACCACTTTATTAAAGAAAGACTTGACGTACCTTGCTTAAATAATATGATTGCACGAGGCTCATCTGTCTTTCTCATTACCTTCACTGTTACGATGTACTGCACGTGTGCGGGATCATTACCTTCACTGTTACGATGTACTGCACGTGTGCGGGATCATTACCTTCACTGTTACGATGTACTGCACGTGTGCGGGACTAAACGTTGCAATGCTTGCAAAGTACATAACTGCAGGAGGAGCACAGAGAAAACAGAATCTTCACTACTGTTTGTTTAGTTTCTTTTTTTTTTGTTTTGTTTTAGTGTTAAAAAATAGACATGATATTTACAGGGACAGTGCAAAAATATGAGGAAAATAGGTACTCTATTTTTCTCATATTTTGTTGTCTGCTCCATAGTATATGCCAATAGAAAAGTCTGCTGCTCACTGGACATTTTTCTATTGGCATATGCTCAATTTACAATGGGCAGGCTGGTTGGGCTGCCCAATCAGCATGCTCGTTTTTGAATACTAATAAGCCATTATGGTATAATGCTAAACAACTTGTGATATTTAATAAGACAAATGGGTGTTATCTCTGTGCTAGTATTTGGAAATTGAGAAATACCAGGCAATGCCACATATGTGCATGTTTAATATCCTACATGTTAACAATATAATTTTTTAGGCCCACTAAATGATGCACTCCCTTAGAATATTAATTATTACTATAAGAAGCCCGCAAAGAAATCACTATTAACATAAATTGCCCCTACAGTGAAAAGTTTGCATACTCCTGCATTAGAAAATGTATTCTAGTATCAGACACCATATCTGAAAGAACTGTAAGTTCTGAATACCTAGCCTGCATTTTAGACCCCCCCCCTCCCCGCTAGCCTCTTATAATCATGTGAGTTATGGTGTTGGTGACATTACATATGCATTGTGATTTCTGTTTGCCTATTACGATCACTAAGATGTGTTTGGTGAGTTTCTGTTGGTATTTTGCAGTTACAGTTGCTTTGGATTTGTTGTCCCCCTTACTTATTTATTTTTTCTGAAGGGTTTCCAGAAGTGTTGAGTCCACATGCATTGCAAGTCCCACTCTAAATCTTAAAATAGGCAAGTAAATAGTATTTAAAAGTATCCCACATGATTAAAGGCAACTAAGTCTCTCTATTAGACATTTACAAGAAATAGTCCAAAGAATCATACAAGATCACTTTGAATTCTGACCTTCTGGTAAAATGAAGAGGAAGTCACCATATCTTGGGTAGGTTAAGACCAACTTTCCAAATTTACCATCATACTCATATGACCTGAATAATAACAAGGAAGCATATGTAATGCTGGGACATTAACAAGAATTGCAGAATTCATATAGCACCTGTCGATCCTGCTATAGGTTTGATGCTCACTGCTGTGAAGCATGAGGATCTTCCTAGTCCATGGGCTGACCACATTCAGTCCTAATTCAGCAAATGTTTTTTAACTACCTTAGAGAGTGCTGACAAGCACAGATGATCTTGAGCCCTTGTATCTAAACTTCTTTTTGTCCATAGCTGGTGGCTGATGGAGGTGGTTAACCCTGCAGTCGGTACACTGCTATGGGTACCGCTGGACTCCAGACTTCATTCATAACGCCTTTCCATGCTGTTCAGTCCATAGCAATGCTTCTGGTCATATGTAGGTCGCGTTGCCAGCTTCTCAGTTCCTCTTCAACCTGTTTATCCCACATCTTCTTTGGTGCAGATTTGTAAACTCTCTGGATCAAGGGGCACTCTCTGTATAATAGTATGTATGTCAAGTGGCAGATGTCCATTTTTCACACGTGCCCAAACTGGCACAGCCTCCTTTTATGGATCTGTTTGCTAATCATTGGCTGCTAATCACATCTGGTCTGGATGCTCTCATTGCTAATGTGGTCATGACATGAGATTCCCAAGATTTGGCACCGGTATTGCAAACTTCAAGCTTGTTCAGGTCTGATTTGAGGAGGATCCACATTTCTGATCCATAAAAGAGAATTGGTAAGATCAATGCCCGAAAAAGGTGAATCTTGATGGTGATAAAGATGTTTGTTCTCATCCATACACACCACTTGAGTGAGGCAAATGCTGTAATGACTTGTCCAGTCCTGCTATGGACTTCACCTGTTGATGCCACCTTCTTCTCCTGGAGCAGTGAACCCAGATACTTGACTTCTTGCTATTTGTTCGATCTGAGCACTCCCAATGTGGACTGTGGCTTATGACCCATCGGTTGCCATCACTTTGGTCATGTTAACATTTATCTGCAGGCCATATGATTGGGCAATGCAGGCAATGTTGTTGAGGATATCTGTGGCCTTAGCCTCACTGTATGTGATCATATCTGTCAACATCAGGTCAGTCATAGGATGGGCTTTATCTTGCTGGATGCCAATCCTGCCCTCAAATACTCTGATCATGATGGCATCCATCACTATGTTGAACAGCAGTGGAGAGCCCACATGCCCTTGATGGACCCCAGTCTCGATGGTAAGCTCTTCAGACAGTTCATTCAAAATGTACACCTGGCTGGATGAACCCCTGTACAATATTTGAAGGATGATGATGATTTTTTTTTGGCACTTGCTCAACCTCCAATGTCTTTCACAGGGCAGGCCAGTGGATACAGTCAAATGCGGACTTGAAATCATCAAAGATGATGACTGTATGTTGACCACACTGGATATTTTCCTCCATTAGCTGATGGGGGGTGATGATTTGATCACAGCATCCTCTGTTTCAAGTGAATCTGGCCTGTTCTTCACTGTTGGTTTGCTCAATGTGTTTCTGCAGCCTGAATTGTATGATCTTCCTTAAGACTTTGCCGGTGATGGACAGCAGGCTGATGCCGTGATAGTTCTTGCATTCCCTGTTATTCCCCTTCTTGTGTATGGGTACAATGATGGTCTTCTATCATGTAGATGGTATCTGCTCCATTACTTATAGCAGCCTGATCAGTGCATGGAGTTGGTGGGGCAGGGTATCTCCCCCAGCCTTGATTGCTTCTGCATTAACCTGAACTACTCCTGGTGCCTGACTGTTTCTGTTTTCAGATAGCTAATTTCACCTCTTCAACTATTGGCTTTGCCTCAATCATTGAGGCCTCAGGGAGATTGATGGGTGGTGGAGTGACTATTGGTCCATGAGGTGGGTCATGGTTGTAAAGCTCTTGAAAGAATTCTCTCCAACTTGTTAGGCATTCACAAGGTGAGCACATGAATGTCTGTCTGCTTTTTTGATATTGTCACTAATGTATTTGGTCTTTCCACTCAATCAGTTGAGGGTGCTGTACATGGTGCAGTACTCATGTCTGGATGCCACCTCCTCAAGGTTGGCTGCCACCTGGTTCCAATATGCTTCACTTTTTGCTTTCAGCCTCTGGCAAACTTCTCAATTGAGCTGCCAGTATCGTTCAGAGCTGACCAGCTTTTCTGGCTTCTGTTGGGCTATGAGATCCAAGCACTCATCTGATATCCATGGCTGCATTCAGTGGTGGATGGGTGGGTATACCAATTTGGCATATTCCATGATTAAGTTTGATATCTGCTTTTCTGCCTCATCCATGTCCTCCATTTGGGCCAATGCTGCAAACCAGTTTGACAGTGTGATCTGGAATTCCTGTTTGTGGGAAGGGGCCATCAGTTGCTTCCAGTTCAGCCTGACTGGTGGAGGGGACTTGTACTTTGCATGCTGTAAGCGAAGCTATACCATGGCATAGATGAGGTAATGATTGGAGCCACAGTCAGGTCCTCGCATAGCACAGATATCCATGAGGAATAATCGGACATGCGAGTTGACCAGGATATAGTCTAATATGGCCGAGTCCTCACCAGATGGTTTCGCCATGTGAGCTGGTGTTTACAGGGTTGCTGGAAATGTTTTTTTTTCCACAGTGATATTGTTTGATGCCGCAAAGGACAGAAGGTGCAGGTCATTATCATTCACATTCCCATGGCTAAATCTGTCCATCATTTATTCCCAACCAGACCTACCCTCACTGATGTGGGATTTGAAGTCTCCCACCAAGATGATCATCTCAGTCTGTGGGATCAAATCTAGTGTGTATTAGAGCTGATTGTCAAAGCCATCCTTGGCTAGGTCCGGACTCATCTTGTTTGGTGAGTAGATGGACAGAATGTGGGTCTTGATGGTACCATTGACAGTGAGCTCTGCCAGGTGGTCATATATTGGTTGAAAAGTGATTATGCTTCTTGTAGCCCGACTATCCACCATAAATCCAACTCTAGCCTCTCACTTCTTACCACCAGAGTAGTACAGCATCATTGTTTCATCAGCTGTAGGTAGATGGTCAATATTCCAGATCCAGTGAGTCATAACTCCAACACTGCAGTGATCAAGATTTTGCATTTTATGAGCTCCTTGGCAATGATTTCCTTTTTGCTGACGTGGTGGCTGGTTTGAAAATTCCACACATTGATACGGATTTCTAATTTCAGTGTAATGAATTTCCTTTGGCCAGTAGCTCACTTCTCACCAGTATCCTGGGTCCCCAGAGTTGACGCATCGGCTGCCACAGATGCAGTAGGATAAACAAATTAGTTTTTTTTTTTTAATTTCCATGCAATTTCTTGCCTGGTTTCCCATTTCTGGTTATTAAAGCAGGGTGACCACCCTCCTCCTTTTGTAGCTGGGCTTGAGACCATCCTTGGGGAAGTAGTATCTAAACTACCTGATATAAAGTTGAAGTCACTTATGACTATCAAAAAATCCTGACACTTATGTATAATACAGTGCAAGATATGCCCCCCAATGCCCATCTCTTTATGCAAATATATAGAACAGAATGTTATGATGTAAGAATAATACATGAGAATTATGGCAGCTAATATTCCACCAAAACCCTCAAACATATCTAAACCTGAATGTTTTGGCCCCCAGCATAACAAGGCTTCCCTTTTTCATCACTTATCTAGCAAATTAGAAGAGACTAAAACCACTATGTACACACTACTAGAGAGCTTCCATTGCTTTACAGGAGAAGAGGTGCATCAGGGGAATGTGATCCCAGCTAGCAAAAATATCCTGACCTCGTAATGGCCGAATTCAGTTAATTAAGGTTTAAGTTTACAATCGTCTTGTGCAACATAAAATACTAATTATAAGTAATGGCTTAAGTTTCCATACAAACCCTGATTGACTAAGACAAAAGCAGGTGATATGGATCTACTTTGAAAGGTCGAACCTCATATAATCGAAATCCATTTTCGTGAGACAAAAATTGTGAAAGCTTAAATACCTGAATGGTGAATTTTTCCCAGGATAACTAAACCCTTGCCTAGCATGCCCTTTTCTCCACTGTAGTGCAATCGTAGAATTGATATATATATAGTAAGGAGGGATGTGGGGGGGCCATTGCCCCCCACCTAGGTGAGTATTACTAACTTTGGTGTGTGTTTTGTTTAAGTTGGGTAAGTGTTTACTTACCCTGGGAAACATTTGCCATTTGAGTATTTAGCTTTTGCTATTTTTGTTTCACAAAAACGGATTTCGATTATATGAGGTTCAACTTTTCAAATTAGATCTGGTGATATATACAGCTCGCCCTCTACCTACCTTTCGAAAACAAACACAAAACTCCTGCTTGGTGCATTATGGTATGTTGCTACCATCTCAAAAATGCCTTGAAAAAATATAACTACACTTATATACAGCCAGGTATAAATATAAATAATAAAAGCAGGAGCTCATGTTGACCTCCAAGTTCTTGGAAGAAAATGTTTCCACTCTTCATAGCTCATTCCATTGTAGGGCAAAAGAATCACACATTACAAGGACTACATAGATGCCCAACAGAATACTGGAAAATAAAATCATCCAAACAGAACATATAGCATATAGCATTATCTAACAGGTCAATACATATTGCCACAAAAAGAAGACCAGGTTGCTTTTTATTTTCTTTTCAACTTAAGGGGTGAACTCCAGGAAGGAAGTACAGCAATATGAATTTCCACAACACTCCCCCTTTGAACAAAAGTTTTTTAGCAGTAGAAAATATAAATTATGGATACCCAACATATTAGTGTACATGCAAAGGAGGAGTGTATAACTATGAGCAATAAACAAGAATAACAGGAGTCAAGCAACTCGTGAGTTACTTACAACCTCATTACATGCACCCTAATTAGATGCACTCCTTGACAGCAACTTTGGATGCCTCATTTCTAACACAATTACACTTCCCAAAATTAGATTTACCCCTTTCTATCAGATTATTAGGTCTCAGTTTTATCCTAATTACAAGCATCAGAATTATATGCACTGCTTGACAACAGACTTGGAGTATCCAGTCCCAGTTCTAACAAGTTTACACCCTCCCAAAACAGATATACCCCTTGACGGCAAACTGGGAATCCATCCTTTTGACAAGTAATACACTCTGTCTACCAAGTGTCAAACACCATACCTTTATATACACTCCATCAAAATGATTTTTATGAAACACAGTAAACTCCACCTTTACGGAAAAAGCATATCTCAAGCAGGATTAGATTTGATCTCTAAGAAGTGCAGCATGTAAATAGATTAAACCAGCACCAGTGCAATAATTATTGAGATTATTAACAGTATCACTCTTCCATAGAAAGATTTTGTGTCCCACACTGCCCCCCCCAAATAAAAATGTCTAAAGGCAGAACAGCCCCTCAGACTGATAGACTACAGAAGGGTTAGGCACCTTTGAATGAGAACAGAAAATGGAGAAGGTGGAAAATCCTCCACTAAATGTCGTGCAGACTGAGCTCTCTGGAGAGGGATAGGAGCTGCTTTATCAGTACAGGCAGTCCTAAAGCACTTTGGATCAGGTGAAAACACTGTAGTGGTATGTATTTGTCAGCTTCCCTTTTCCTTCTGAGATTTCCCAGTCCATTCTCTCCTTGCCCTGGAAAGGTCCTCCTTGGTGCACATAGTACAACACCTGGTCTGGCTGCTCAAACATTTTCACATCTTACAGAATGAGCTTATGTCATGCAGAAGAGAGTGGTTACCATGACTTTATTTTGATTCATTAGCTGCAGCGTTTTTGACTCTGACCTTTCTGCCCAAATACATAACAGGTGAATATGATGTAGCTGCAGGTAAGACCAGCTCCTTTTCTCTAAAAGAGGAAAATCTGACAACCATTGGGAATGATTTGGAGAGAGCTGGGGGCTTAGGTCTGTGCTCATTCTATGTCCAGAGTCCTTGAAAGAGTTAGGTTCAGGGCGTTTGGAATCCAGACTTTTAATAAATAGAACCACTTTTGCAGTTCACTATCTTGCAGCAAGCCAGATGTATGCAGCTCACTCCTTTGCCTTCAGTTTTCCTAATCATTTAACTACCTATGGTGTTTTGTGTGAAACTGAGCAAAAAGTGTGTTTGCTTTTTTGGATTCTGGAGTAAAATATCCACAGCAGATTATAAACTTGCAGTACTAATAGTTATAACAGAAACTTTCTGCTTCAGTTTCCCAACTTGTAGTTGTCAGTTCTGTTGAAATGTCTTAGTAGATATACATTGCTGCTTAATACTAATGACCAGGGCTACCTGGTCTGAGGAGGGTACCCTGGCAAAAAGAGTCTGAGCACCCTGCAATTCCCTAGCTGTTAAAGCGTCAGTGGTGGTTTGTCATCCTCTGCAATGAAATGGAGTTGCCACTACCCTAAAACTTCTAGACTAATTCTGCTTTTCTAATACCCCCTCCTATGAGATATCCACTGCTCAAATTAACAAAAGACAACTGGCTGAGATGGGTGGGAAAATGGTTCCAGCTTACAGAGTACACTGTTACAAGCAATAAACCATGCTGTATGTGTTATACTACACAAAGTGTTTCACAACCACAAAACATCTTGAAAACATGGCAGTCACATTTTGCAGTCAGCACAGTGCTACCCAGGCTTAATTTTACAGAGTGAAGAGCACAGTGCTACCCAGGCTTAATTTTACACAGTGAAGAAAATGCTTGAAACAGTTCACTTTTTGATCCCTTTTAACAACTATTTACCTGGAACCATAAGGAAAGTCATCTGCAGGTTTAAGCACTGGAACTAGAAGCCCCATATCATAATTTTTAGTTTATTTTGTTCACACTTTATATTTTCAAAATTGCTCCTGCACAAAATGACCTGCATTGGTTTCACAAGATTTATTCTTCCCCAAAATGTTAAATAGCATCAAACATTTTGGCATGCAGCCATCAGTACATATTTTTCCAATATGCAAAATAGTTATTTGCCTTTAGTTTGCCAAATGTAACTTAATCATGCAATATCCACTGTCAGAGCAGTCAGCCAGGGTTTCTTCTTGCATGCCAGACCAGTTTCATTAATTTGTTTTATGTCAGGAATTGTCAGGTTTCTGATCAAAAGTAATCTCTGCATAAATGGGCTTGTTGCCAACCTTCTGTACATTTGGCCAAAGAAGCTCATCTTAGATAAAACACAGAGACCCTCATCTGAACACACTATGCCTTAGTTGTTGCTTGATTACAACCGAACCCTGAAATGAACATGCTTACACAGTGTATATGTGTTTCAGGTATGTATATAGCAGTTGCAAAAAAATCTGCAACAATAACTTATTTATATGCGTGATGTCAGCAATATGAAGATACTGTTAAATTCACTTTCCCTATTTATTTTTCATGGTTAATTATATGTTACAGGACAGCTGAACATTTTTAGCAGTTCATTAGTGCGCAGTTATTCATGAAACAAGAGCAACAGGGGAGGCTAATTAGCATATCTGTGTTGTTCCCAACTAAAGCAAAAAAGCTTTAAAAATATGTTACGCAAGTTCGTATCAGATCTACTGCTCTCAAAATAAAATAATCTATAATAAGAGGTGTTCTATCTCTGAATAGTAATTATGGTGTGTTTCATCAAATTTAATGGCTTAATTATGGATAATAATTCATTTGTAAGACTTTCTGATATATTACACATTGTGTGCATCTCCTTCAGATGTTATTTTGGCAGCTTGCCAGTAGAGCATATGGTTAGATAAGGAATAAGCAGTGTGCTGTGAAGTGTACAAGCAATACTCTTGGAGAGAAATGATTGTGAAGCCTCTTCTGCGGTCTAGAAGTTTCTGACCTCAAATAAGCCTCACATGTCAATCCCCCCCTTGTGACAGTTCCAAGAGGTAACAGGAAGCCGCACTACAATAATGAGTTACTTTGTAGTCACCATTCTGCTCATCAGGGGCATTTAGTCATTCCTTGCTGATCTTGCTAATTAAAATAGAGAAATATTTCATTTTGAAGATATTTTACTGCTCAAATTATTTAAGCATCTTAGTCAAACAAGCATGATCTTTAAACATTTCTACATTCTTTTTAATTTTTAATTGGATAGGAAGCATGTTAGTAATCTAGGTACAGTGCTCAAATTAACTGACTTGCTTAAGTCGTACTATTAGCAATGTTAGCCCTGGGGAACATAATTGCTTTTAAATCTTCCTTTATCAGTAACATATGTAACTAGTACATGAAACTGCCAGGATCCCTCACAATAGTGACAGTTTTGAAACTTGTGGGAAAAGTGTGGGGAGAGGGGACAGTCAATTTATCTTGGACCACAAAAAGATACCTTGAACAAAGCCTCGCAATTTAGTTACTTTTTGGTTGCAGCTGTAAATTTCTTAGCATACTGTAAAACAAGCTCTGAGATACACACAAATGAGAGGCATTCAAGAAATAAAAGTAGTCCTGTTACAGAACATAAGATGACAGTGACTGACACTAATCCCATTATTTGTCAGTGATGGGAATACACCACTACTTCCTTATGTCTAGCATGACTCATATAAAGCAGAGTTGAAATGGATGATGGGAAAGACAAAGGCTTAAAGAAAAACAATATTGTGTTGATATGTCAAGTTCCATTGGCAGTCATTTTGCAAAAAAACATTAAATATCTAGAAGACAAAAAACCACTCCTCAACTCCTCAAAGGCAACCAAAAAATTGAAAATTCCACTGACCAGCACTATAAAGGTTGTCCTCCACCATATTTCCAGTAATAGTCAAAGGATATCACCCATCAATCATAAATGAAAAAGTTTTAATGTATTCCAAGTGTAAACAAAATAAACAAATACAAATTGACCAGATTTAGCGCGCTTTCGTCTCGTATCACGAGACTTCTTCAGAATCAACAGTAATCCATTAATAACTGCTTGAATAGCTTTGAATTGTGGCTAGCGATCAATGAATTGTCATAGCAATAAATCAAGACACTTAATCACAGTAGTGTAACCATATAGTCCCAAAATACACTTCAAATTAAAATACACTTCAAATTAAATAATATCATGCCGTATAACCTAGACAAAAACTCTGTACTGATTGTACAAATTGAGTATACCTTGAAAAACATTGGTGTACTTAAAAACAAGAAATATATAACCTTAAATAATAAAAATGTAAGTATATGAATATGAAAAGTATAATAAATAAATATAAATATACCTACAAACTTAAAAATATGAAATGTACATATAAATATGAATGACAACACAAATACCTGTAAAATGAACAGTTTGAATACTATATAAAAAGAAATAAAATATTATTAATATTAAAATTTTTAAGTACACCAATGTTTTTCAAGGTATACTCAATTTGTACAATCAGTACAGAGTTTTTGTCTAGGTTATACGGCATGATATTATTTAATTTGAAGTGTATTTTAATTTAAAGTGTATTTTGGGACTATATGGTTACACTACTGTGATTAAGTGTCTTGATTTATTGCTATGACAATTCATTGATCGCTAGCCACAATTCAAAGCTATTTAAGCAGTTGTTAATGGATTACTGTTGATTCTGAAGAAGTCTCGTGATGCGAGACAAAAGCACGCTAAATCTGGTCAATTTGTATTTGTTTATTTTGTCTACGCTTGGAATACATTAAAAACTTTTTCATTTATGATCGATGGGTGATATCCTTTGACTATTACTGGAAATTTGGCGGAGGACAACCTTTATAGTGCTGGTCAGCAGAATTTTCAAATATCTAGAAGAACCAGTCAGAGTCATTTCTGCAGTGTTAAAATAGCTCAGAAAACAAAGATGAGTGATTTTTTTTTTAATTGTAAGATGGAGTTGTCCTTTAAGTCAGACCTTGAAGTTATGCTTTCTAACACCTCTACATTAAAGTGTCCTGTGGTAGAAGCAGCTAATACACAACTTTCAAGAGTGTGGACTTAAATAGGTAGGGTTTCAATCTGGTAATGTGTTTGTGTGTGTGTGTGTGTGTGTGTGTGTGTGTGTGTGTGTGTGTGTGTGTGTGTGTGTGTGTGTGTGTAAGACAAGAATGATGGACAGGAGTGGTTTGTCTAACAGATGGTGATATGACTGACTCACACTTGTGTGAATATTAACAGGGCAAAAGGTTTTTGAGCCCTCAGACTATGTTTTAGGGGAGGTATAACCATTTTAACACACTGATGATATAATCCCTTCAAGTATTTGCTCCATGACACATCAAATTCAATGTCAGTGGATGATATGCAACTCCATGAGCTATGAACACAGGCAGATGTTTGAATCTAGCAAAGTGAAACTACTGAGTGAGTTAGAGAATGTTAATAGCCAGGACTGGCTACTCCAAAATAATTGATATTTACAATTCTAATTACTGGAAGTATTTACAATTTGGGAAAGAAAGACCAACTTTTGTACTCCCTTTAATGGAAGCAATATGCACTGAAACACAATACTCAGGTTATTCCTTGAAGTGTGTATGTTGTAGGAAATCTGTGATATGAAATTTTTGTGTGGCAGCATCAGTTAGTGCACAGGAAGAACTTGGCATACATTGCATATGTTTGAATCCAGTTGTATAAGCCATTTATTATTTTGTTCACAATATAGCGATTACAGGCAGGAATGGATTACTCAACATATCTTGATGTATGTCTGCTACATAGTTGTCACAAAGTGTAATATAACCTGTGTTGTCATAGTTTGTTGTGGTTTTTGGAATAGGAAGATATTAATGCACTTGTTCTCATACTTTCTTATAATCATGCCAGTATAATAATGTATTCCACAAAGTAACCATAAGCACAATAAGTAACCAACGTTGTGGAATAATTATTATCATTTGTTGAATCATGGCAAAAACTTCTAAGAAATGGCCTCCTTAGCATGGCTCTACAGATGGCCACACTATGGAAGTAGTGACTGATGGACATAGAGTAACAGTATTGTTATAGGCTGGTAGACACCTCCTGCATATAACCTTTAACAGTTTCTACAGATCACTTGCTACTTGATGATACTTTTGCACCTGTCTGTGAGGTATATTTCATGTTGTGATCCAGGTATTAAAATTTACACAATGTTCAGTTCACGACAAATTTTGATTTGTGACATGATAGTACACCATGATAGTATACTGCCTTCAGAGATGTACTTTGTCAGACTGTATTAACTCTGTATGTCTAGAGCAGCAGGAAGTTCAAACAGAATATGATGATTACATAGTGACAACTGCATTACACTCCCATGACATATAATACAGTGAAGTAGTGCATTACACTCCCATGGCATATAATACAGTGAAGTAGTGCATTACACTCCCTTGACATATAATACAGTGAAGTAGTGCATTACACTCCCATGACATATAATACAGTGAAGTAGTACATTACACTCCCATGACATATAATACAGTGAAGTAGTGCATTACACTCCCATGACATATAATACAGTGAAGTAGTGCATTACACTCGCATGACATATAATACAGTGAAGTAGTGCATTACACTCCCATGACATATAATAAAGTGAAGTAATGCATTACACTCCCATGACATATAATAAAGTGAAGTAGTGCATTACACTCCCATTACATATAATACAATGAAGTAGTGCATGCCAGAACTGTGTTACACTCCCGTCACATATAATAAAGCAAACTAGTGCATGCCACAACTGCAATACACTCCCATCACACATAATAAAGCAAACTATTGCATGCCAAAACTGTGATACATCACATATAATAAAGAAAGCTGGCATATTCCACAACTTCGTTACACTCTCATCACATATAATAAAGTGAACTAGTGCATGTCACAACTGCGTTACATTCACATCACTTATAATAAAGTGAACTACTGCATGTCTCAGCTGCTTTACACTCCCATTGCATACAATAAAGTGAAATACTGCATGCCACAACTGCATTATACTCCTATCACATATAATAAAGTGAAATAGTGCATGCCACAACTGCATTACACTCCCATCACATATAATAAAGTGAAGTAGTGCATGCTAGAACTGTGTTACACACCTGTCACATAAAATAAAGCAAACTAGTGCATGCCAGAACTGTTGACATACTTCCATCATATATAATAAAGTAAACTAGTGCATGACAGACTGTGTTACACACCCATCACATATAATAAAGCGAACTAGTGCATGCCACAACTGCAGTACATTTCTATCACATATAATAAAGTGAAATACTGCATGTCACAACTGCGCTACATGCCAATCACTTATAATAAAGTGAACTAGTGCATGCCACAGCTGCGTTACACTCCCATTGCATATAATAAAGTGAAATACTGCATGCCACAACTGCAATACACTCCCATCACACATAATAAAGCAAACTAGTGCATGTCAAAACTGTGATACATCACATATAATAAAGAAAACTAGTGCATTCCACAACTGCGTTACACTCCCATCATATATAATAAACAAAACTAGTTCATGCCAGACTGTGTTACACTCCCATCACATATAATAACACAAACTAGTGCATGCCACAACTGTGATATACTCCCATCACATATAATAAACCAAACTACTGCATGCCAAAACTGTGATACATCACATATAATGAAGAAAACTAGTGCATTCCACAACTGCATTACACTTCCATCACATCTTCTTCTTCTTTCGGCTTTTCCAGGTTAGGGGTCACCACAGTGGATCACCTGTCTGCTCATGATTGGCATTGGAGTTGTACGGTGCTGAGTTGCCAGCCTGGTGCCCAACCTTCCACAGAAGGCACAAACACTCTCACGCCTAAGGCCAATTTAGATTGTCCAATCCTCCTACAGCATGCCTTTGGGATGTGGGAGGATATCGGACCACCCGGAAGAAACCCATGCGACCACAGGGAGGACATGGAGACTCCGCACAGAAGGCACACACACACACACACACACACACACACACACACACACATGCACATGTGCACAATGCACACATACTCATGCACACACACACACACACACACACACACACACACACACACACACACACACACACACACACACACACACATACACGTTACAGGACTGGCTCCACATGATATGTGTCTTACAAAATTTCCATCTTAATATATTTTTCATAACATGTCTCACATCTCTTGTGTTCTTGCATTGTATCTGTTATATTTTTTAATGTTGTATGAATGTTTTGTAACATAATCTCTTCTTAGTTCATCTTTTCAATGTGACATTTCTGTCTCTGTGTCAGATCCTTGTGGATTGCACTGCATACTAATTTGAGATGTACAATCTCACTTCCCACCCTTCCTGACATGTATATTGCTGCTACAACTATTATTGTTTCCACTGTCAGTGCTTGTATGGTCAGCATGTCCAGGTGTTCCTTAAGTTTCTCAAATGGTCCACAGTTTTATTAATGTGTGCTTACATTACCCCTGCATTGGCACTTTGACACATATGTAAGACATGCAAATTTGTAAACTTGTATAACCTGCATGTTTGTAAACATTTACTGCCCTAGATCTTTTTATTTTTTTTTACCAATGTACATGACAATGACAGTGAATTTCTCACATGTACAGTAATTCGCTCAATGCCATTTGCAACTGCATCAACCTTTCTCGTATACATATATTGTCAGGCTTCCCCTGTCTTTTACGTATTTCAAGTTGCCCAGTCTGTTGTTGTACTGTGCGTGCATACTCATTTAATGAACTCGTTTTTGTTTATATTTGTTTGTTTACACTACCTAACCTCAACATGGCTGCTAGCAGTTGTTGTCAACTGCAGCATGGACTGCATGACATGTACAACAGCCTGCAGTCTTGCATATTCAATCAGCAATGCTGCTCATCAAGCACAAATGGCCAATTGTGTTTGCTTTAGCACGATGTGTACACACTGTTAATGAATCCCTGGGGTGTAATTATGATATTTCTCCCAAATAGAGGGTACATAGGGAAAAGTATGGACTTCAATTGAAACCTTTGTAAAAGAGAGAACTAAAAAAGGCAAAAGAATGAATGATTAAATTAGCTTAGACCAAGGGTTTAGGCCCAAAGAAGAAAGGCAGTTGAACTGTTTAGTACCTTATCAACAAATTTCATTGTTACAGAAAATAGTCAAGTGGCAGGAATTTGAATTTGGACAGCTGTGTCATTCCCCAAATCTTGAGAGGCAGTTGGTTCCATACTTCAGACAGAAAATGACCAAAGATTCCATCACTATAATGATTCTTACCACTAGTCATGGTTTTAAAAACAACATAGTACTGTACAAATGTGTTTCATTTAACTATAGTAATATTTCTCAGCATAGCAGCATTAATAAACAAAATAGTGCTAATTATTTTCAAATAAGGGATGTGCATTCAAAACGTCTGTGCTTGTTTAAACAAAATGCTGATGTTCTTTTAAAGAATAAAAGAAAACAAAACCACTGGCTTCATTTACTTAATAAAATATGCCAAGGTTGAGGATCCTTCAAAAACAATCAGACTCCACGTTCACTGACAACTGCAGGAATAATAAGATAATAAGACGTAGCAAACGACTTCTACTTTAAACAAAAGCAAACAGCTTCATTATTGCCCAATATCAAAACAACGAAAGAGACAGCAAACTCATATGTTGGTGCTTGAAGGAGAAAGCAAAATGTGAAAGCAATGCTTTATGACTCATGCCTCTGGGTTCACAAATTCTAGCACAAGTCTTAACAAGGAAACTCTGAAGTAGTTTGCCAAGATTAACTCGAAGGCATGACTGGACATGCATAACCATTTTAAAATATTTTAATGGGCTTTTTGTCCACAACTGGAGCTGCTACTTTTTAAAAGACAATTCAAAATGATGACATTTTCCCAGCATACACAGTTTGCTTGTTAAAACAGAAAGTGAAAAAGCCTCTGCATATATTGTTCAACAAAGTGGATGCAATATATTTGTCTGCACATACCCTGCTCTCAAAGAATGTGGTACTTTTTGCTGACATCTACACTCTAAAGATTGTTTTTAAGTGACTACAAACGACTGGACAATTTCTAATTATAATGGCATTTTGTAATTACATGCAGTTCAATATCAAAAAATAAATAATGATGTAATGGGAGCAAGCCAGTAGAAATTTCCAGATTTAATTACTGTCACCTTGAGGTGTACCTGTGAAAAGTATCATTACTGTTTTTACCTGAGAGATGTACATCTGTTCATGTAGATGAAACATCAGTATGTCCTTAAAATGTCATTGCATATATCGCATGGACCTTTAATATAGGAGAATTAAGGTATTATATGGTGAAGACTATAGCTTGGCTGGGTTATTCTTGCAGTTTTTACTGCAACCTTTTTACCCTTTGGTTTGGATGTTGTTTGGGATATTTTACATGCAGCCTTATGTTTATGGACATCACACTTGACTTTAAGCCCAGCCCTGTGTTTCTAAAGTCTAGATAAACAATCCACTTATGCTGTAGTGATGAAGTCATAAAAAAAGGCCAGACCATGCATGTTTACAACTAATGGGGTTTGACTTCATTAACCTGGATGAGTACATAAAAACTTAAAAAGTAAAAAGTAAAAAGTAAAAAGTAAAAAGTAATGGGCATTCAAAAACCATGTTGCTGAAACACTGGTATGTACCTCCTACAGAAGGTTTAAGCTATCACACAGTGAAGACTCTAGCTTAGTTTTTACTGAATGGTTTGTCTTTTGTTCACTGATGGCCAACGTGTTCAATGATTGATACAAAAAATAACAAAAATGTGTCAACCATGCAATATATCGACAGCACTACACAGCGAAACACAGCTCTTCAAAAATGAAACAAACTTCCTTTTCTGATATATTACCCAGCTGCTCCATCTTAGTAATGAGTGCTAACTCTAACCCTGCCCCTGCTCATAACCCTAAAGGGCAGCTTACCTTAAAATTCCCCTTTCCATAGCAGTACCATTGCACAAGATGGCTGAGACATCAGAACACACACACACACACACACACACACACACACACACACACACACACACACACACACACACACACACACACACACACACACACACACACACACACACACACACACACTAAATCTATTCCCTTACCCTGACCACAAAAAAATTATACTCTCACACATAAACTTCCAGTCCCACCACTTAACTTTGTTGACCACCTAGTAGTAACCTAGAACATACAGCAGTTCACCTTTGCTGCACAAACAGGCATTAACCAAACGAACTATATATATATATATATATATATATATATATATACCTACAATATTCAAAATGCCTAAAAGTCAGAAGTCAAAACGTCACCCACAAAATGTCAGTACCGTGAACAACCTGGACACCTGCAAAAAACAAACTGAAAAAAAAAGATTAAAACATAATTTTTTGCATGAGACAACTCTCCTGCACCCACATGTGCGGAGCTGTGCCCCCAACTCAACTACTAATTATATATACTAAGTCTGAGATCATACAGTAGTGAGGGAAGGGTTTATTCCCCAACCTTGAGAATTGTGCAACCTCACATACCTGTCAACATTCTGCTTAGCTGACGAAAGTGTTTCTACTAAACAGATGTCGACCAAAAGTTGATTTGACCTTATTCAGCTCTCCCATACATACATACATATGTATGTATGTGTATGTTGTATATACATACATATATATATATATATATATATATATATATATATATATATATATATATATATATAAACCATCAATCAAAAAGGCAAAACAATGAACCACAAATAGAAATGCAAAAAAAAAAAAGTCAAAACTTTGCATGGGATAATACCCCACCTCTTGCTAATATCAACTCTGTACAACAGGGAAAGGACAAATTCCCTAAGCCATGTTATACTTGAACAGAGAAAAGCCAGTAACATTTGATTCTGCCAGCTTTTTCTCAATTCGATGAATGTGCTAACTGATGAAACAAAAGTAACCCATATATATATATATATATATATATATATATATATTTAAAATTGGGTATCATTTCATCAAAGGTAGATTTGACTGATGTACAAATGGACAAAAAAAAAGAGACTGAAAGTTCACTTGCTTACATGTACATTTGATTTTAAAGCCATTTAACTGAAAACCTTCTACACAACATATACACCACAAAAATCTTTTTTTTGCAGGGGTAATCCCCTCTGCACACCCACAACCCCTGAATTTTGCATTTGAACTCAATGGTCGCACATCAGTGGAAAAACGAAAATACACCATACAGAGTGAATCAGTGCTGGAACACAAATATAAACTTTTACAAATTTATTTTTATTTATTTTTATTTTTGTCATTTGTTAACTGGGTGAGTCCATCTGAGCAAGTGGCCCACTTTCAGTGGAAACCCTAGGAGAAAAGCTCCAGACAGTTATTACAAAGTTAAATGAGTGCACTTAACTGAGTGCAGTGAGATCATATTCTGATTTCAGGCACTCCTACTGTGTACAAAGAGAGCATCTGGGAAACAGAAAAAAAAAAAAAAAAAAAAAAAAATTTAAGCTTGTTTCCTGCCTTTCCTGTTAGGTGGTATAGACTATTTGTAGGCTTTTGAGCCCCCAAGCCCTTCTGTGTTGGAGGGAAGCCTTCTAGCTTAGTTTTTTTCCCTATAACTAGCCAGTTTTCTAGTTTCAGCACTCACATCTGTTTCTTTGATCTCAGCACTTGTTCAGAAAAAAAAAAAAAAAAAAAAAAATTTCATCTGCTTTTACTGTACTTGTGTTTCTACCTACTTTTTTTTACTTTTGCATCATCTTAAAAGTACTCAATTGTATTTATTACTGCTTGGTGTAACTCATTCTAAGCCTTCTGGTTTAAACACTTGGGCTTCGGACCAGTTGTTTTGCACTGAGAGGGTTTGTGGTCTGCACTGTAGTGGCAGAACAGGTAGCTTACATCCTTCTAGGTTGGGAACTGCTGATTGAGGGCTCAGTGTCTGTTATTCTAAAAGTGTATTAATTCTGGTTTAAGCACTTAGGCTTTCAGGCCAGTTATTTTACATTAAGAGGGTTCGTGGTCTGCACTCTTGTGGGAGGAGAGGCTGGACTCTGCCCTTCTGAGCTGGGAATTTCTGATTGAAGGCTTATAGTGCATGCATATCTGAACTGCTTCTTACTGAAGTTGGTGCCTTGTTTGCTGTGGCATAGACTGGATTCGGGCCTGCTGGATCTAGCTTTGTTTGTGTAACTTGAGCACTAATCCAGGCATTCTCTAAAGTATTCAATTGTATTTATTACTGCTTGGTAGTAACTTGATTAAAGTTTAGCTGTCATTCTAAGTCTTTTGGATTAAGCACTTGGGCTTCAGACCAGTTGTTTTACATTAGGAAGGTTTGTGGCATGCACTGTGGTGGCAGGACAGGTAGCTTTCATCCTTCTAAGTTGGGAACTGCTGATTGAGAGCCCAGTGTCTGTTATTCTTAAAGTGTATTAGTTCTGGTTTAGGCACTTGGGCTTCAGGCCAGTTATTTTACATTAAGAAGGTTTGTGGTCTGCACTCTTGTGGGAGAAGAGGCTGGACTCTGCCCTTCTGAGCTGGGAATTTCTGGTTAAAGGTTTATAGTGCCTGAATATTTGAACTGTATCTACTGAAATTGGTACACCTTGTTTGCTGTAGCATAGACTAGATCCAGGCCTGCTGAATATAGCTTTGTTTATATGCTTGCTGTTTGTTTGCTTGTTATTTCCCTGGAACGCTAATTCCACCTAATATGCGGCTTCTCAGCGCTTCTGTGGCTCACTAGTGATATCTGCATTGCTTACTGTACTTATTTCCTTGTTTCACTTGAAAGAAAGTTACTGTTTGTCGTTTTTGCATTTAAGTTACCTGTAACACATTGCACTTAAGTTACCTGGCACTTGCTCACTAAAGCAATTATATAAGTCAGCACTAAAAAATTAAAAGCACTACACCCTCACAACCCACTGGCCCTGGTTTTCAATTATTAAGGAATTCCCAATATTATTCTAGCATGTCCAAAGGTCAGTTGTCAATCTCCTCTCCGGTCCAGCTGGTGAATCTGGGAATCTTGAGGCAATGTTACAACTGCCTCATGTACACAGACAACCCTCTACTCCTCCCAACAAATTCCAACACATGTGAGAGATGCAACCATAGCCAAACTGGAGGCTAAGCTCTCTCAACTCAGTACTGGCATAACCAGTCAGGAGGAGAAGGAAACCATACTCACTACAATTCCAGTCTCACATAGACCTACCACAACAGCAAACCAAACACATAATCACACAAAACATACTGGAGGCTCTAAATAAAGATCTGCCAAAGCAGCAGAGACCTCCAAAGCAGACACCCAAGCAGCCGCTACCCCAAAACAAAACACGTGCAACACATATCTCACAAAGCCAGTGTGCCAAACAGTCACAGCCCTTAAGACTAAACAACACACCTGATACACTTGTAATAGGTGACTCTATCGTCAGGCACACTGACGCCCCGGCCACCAGGCTGAACAAGGAGAGGGTCACGGTGAGCAGCCTGTTGGGTGCTAGGATCCGCCACATAACACAAGCACTCAGGTCACTCCAAGGCAAGTACAAATATGACTCAGTCATTGTCCATGCTGGTGTGAATGACCTGAGACGTACCTCCCTGGACTACATGAAAAGAGACATAAAGGAGCTCTCTGAGCATGTAGCCCAGGCCGGTATGACCCTGACCTTGAGTAGCATCTTACCCTCACCAAGAATGATGCCACAATATGAAGACAAGATGATCAATTTCAACAATTGGCTTAAGTACTGGTGTCATTCAAAGGGGATCCAATGCTTCGCTAGGGACGGCTTGCACCTGTCACCCCTGGGCTTTCGGATATTGGCAAAGGCTCTTGCTACCCCCATAGTGCCTTTTTTAGGCAAGGCTCAAAAGACAAACCCACCTCCATAGGTATCACAAGGGATAAGAAACTAAGAGTAATGCTGCTCAACGCCAGAAGTCTAAACCTCAAGATGCACTCACTCGAAACTCTCCTTAGCATGGAGAACATCGATATCTGTGCAGTAACAGAAACTTGGTTCAGGGCTCCTGAGAGCACCCCAGCACTACCAGGTTATACCTCATACCATGCTTTCGGCCCCAAAACTTGGACCGAATCCACAAAAGGAGGGGGAGTATCGATATTCATCAAAGATACCCACACCTCCAGGTTGGTGGCAAAGCACGAAGCATCAGAGACTATCCATGTGCAACTAACAGTGGGTAAAACTGCCTTCCAGTTTATAGCCTGCTACAGACCACCTCCCAAACCCAGGAACCCCACTGCCTTCCTGAGAACACTGGAAAATATGAAGGTCTCTCCAAACACCATTATATTGGGCTTACTTCAACTACCCAAACATTGACTGGGAGCATTACTCTAGCTCCAACACCCCAGCCCTAAGGTTCCTAGAATTTATAAACTCAAATGCTATGGAACAACTTGTTACCACTCCCACAAGAGGGAAAACATACTGGACCTGATCATCACCAACATGGGGACTCTATGCTCCAGACCAGAAGTGTATCCCTCAATGGTAAGATCAGACCATAAACCAATCTCACTGGATATTCACATCCCGACCCCACCCCCTGCCCAGAAACCACAGTGAAAACTTCTAAAGCAAATTTTACACTCCTCAAAACTGAGGTGGAATCCTTCAAAGCCCCGGCCTGTGGAAAATACGCCCAGACCGCAGAATCCTTTATAAACGATTCTATGAACACCTTCAGGAATGCATGGATCATGCGATCCCAAATAAAACCAAGACCCAATCCTCCAAAGGCAGACGTCCTGTCTGGTGGACCCCAGCCATAAACAAACTATACAATAGAAGGAGGAAGCTACTAAATGATAAAGCAAAATCCCAAAAAGGGAAGGCATCACTGATCAGTATTAGCAAAAAACTATGGGCACACATAAAATTGTCTAAGGCCAGCTTCGAGAGAAAATTGCACAGGACACTAAGGATAATCACAAGGCTTTCTTTAGTTATGTTAGGAACCTGGGTGGTAATTCCCAGATATGCTCAGAATTAGTCCAAAATGACAAAAAATACACCGAACCCACAGACATTGCCAACATCCTAGCTGACAGGTTCAGCGCAAACTTCTCCCCCACCTCCCCAACAAAAGGGCAAATATCTATCCCAGCAGAGTGCTGCCCCCCTGACATCTCAGATGCCCAGGTAAGAGCCACCCCCTCCAAAGCAAAAAAAAACGCATCAATGGGACCAGATGGTGTCCCGGCTGCGCCCTACATGAACTCAAAGAAGAGCTAAACCCAAACATAAAACTACTGTTCAATCTCAGCCTTACTACAGGATATGTGCCCAAAGAGTGGCGTACAGCAACAGTGGTCCCTCTCCATAAAGGTGGTGCCTCAACGGATCCTGGAAACTATCGCCCCATAAGCCTGACTAGCTTGGTCTGCAAAGCTATGGAAAGGATCATCATGGACCTCATAAATAAAGATATTGGGACCTACAAACACTGGATCCTACCCAGTTCGGCTTTGTTAAGGGCAGATCCTGCCTCTTAAACCTGGTTGATTTCTTTGAAACAGTCACCAAGGCCATTGACGAGAGGAAGGTGGTCCACACAGCCTACCTGACCTCCCCGCCCCAAACCATGTTGCTGAAACACTGGTATGTACCGCCTACAGAAGGTTTAAGCTATCACACAGTGAAGACTCTAGCTTAGTTTTTACTGAATGGTTTGTCTGTGTATTCATATTTCTTTTGTTCACTGATGGCCAACGTGTTCAATGATTGATACAAAAAAATAACAAAAATGTGTCAGCCATGCAATATATCGACAGCACTACACAGCGAAACACAGCTCTTCAAAAATGAAACAAACTTCCTTTTCTGATATATTACCCAGCTGCTCCATCTTAGTAATGAGTGCTAACTCTAACCCTGCCCTGCTCATAACCTAAAGGGCAGCTTACCTTAAAATCCCTTTCCATAGCAGTACCATTGCACAAGATGGCTGAGACATCAGAACACACACACACACACACACACACACACACACACACACACACACACACACACACACACACGTAGACACACACACACACACACACACACACACACACACACACACACACACACACACACACACTAAATCTATTCCCTTACCCTAACCACAAAAAAATTATACTCTCACACATAAACTCCCAGTCCCACCACTTAACTTTGTTGACCACCTAGTAGTAACCTAGAACATACAGCAGTTCACCTTTGCTGCACAAACAGGCATTAACCAAATGAACTATATATATATATATATATATACAATATTCAAAATGCCTAAAAGTCAGAAGTCAAAACGTCACCCACAAAATGTCAGTACCGTGAACATCAATACATTACTAGTCTTGCACTGAGTAACAACCTGGACACCTGCAAAAAACAAACTGAAAAAAAAGATTAAAACATAATTTTTTTGCATGAGACAACTCTCCTGCACCCACATGTGAGGAGCTGTGCCCCCAACTCAACTACTAATTATATATACTAAGTCTGAGATCATACAGTAGTGAGGGAAGGGTTTATTCCCCAACCTTGAGAATTGTGCAACCTCACATACCTGTCAACATTCTGCTTAGCTGACGAAAGTGTTTCTACTAAACAGATGTCGACCAAAAGTTGATTTGACCTTATTCAGCTCTCCCATACATACATATGTATGTATGTGTATGTTGTATATACATACATATATATATATATATATATATATATATATATATATATATATATATATATATATATAAACCATCAATCAAAAAGGCAAAACAATGAACCACAAATAAAAATGCAAAAAAAAAAAAGGTCAAAACTTTGCATGGGATAATACCCCACCTCTTGCTAATATCAACTCTGTACAACAGGGAAAGGACAAATTCCCTAAGCCATGTTATACTTGAACAGAGAAAAGCCAGTAACATTTGATTCTGCCAGCTTTTTCTCAATTCGATGAATGTGCTAACTGATGAAACAAAAGTAACCCATATATATATATATATATATATATATATATATATATATATATACATATATATATATACATATATATATATATATAGATATATATATATATATATATATATATATATATATATATATATATATTTAAAATTGGGTATCATTTCATCAAAGGTAGATTTGACTGATGTACAAATGGACAAAAAAAAAAGAGACTGAAAGTTCACTTGCTTACATGTACATTTGATTTCAAAGCCATTTAACTGAAAACCTTCCACACAACATATACACCACAAAAATCTTTTTTTTTGCAGGGGCAATCCCCTCTGCACACCCACAACTCCTGAATTTTGCATTTGAAATCAATGGTCGCACATCAGTGGAAAAAAGAAAATACACCATACAGAGTGAATCAGTGCTGGAACACAAATATAAACTTTTACAAATTTATTTTTTTATTTTTATTTTTGTCATTTGTTAACCGGGTGAGTCCATCTGAGCAAGTGGCCCACTTTCAGTGGAAACCCTAGGAGAAAAGCTCCAGACAGTTATTACAAAGTTAAATGAAGAAAAACATCTGACAATGAAGTTGTATGCAAGCAATACAATAATGTGCTTTACATGAGGACATTAGAACTTTACAAAAGGCCTGAGAATAAAGTTTGCACAAACATTACAATAATGTGCATAACACGCAGTACAAAAGTTAGAATATTTTTTTTATCAACAAAAAGAGAAAGAGATGTCAGTGAGATAAGACATTTGCAATAGGTGACTGTGAAAAGTGTGAGAGTTAGTAAGGTGGTAAGGTGGGATTTAAGTTGGATCATTGTAGTGATGGGTGTTGGCATTTAGGAAAAAACTTTTAAGTTCGGATTTAAAGAGATATATGTTAGAAATTATTTGGATGTCAAGGGGGAGTTTGTTCCATGCATGGGAAATACTTTATTTGTAAAGAAGTTTACCAATGTTTTTGTTTGGTTTATAGGTGTCCAGAAGGAGCTGGCCAGAGCTGTGGAGAGTTCTGGGAGGGATATAATGTGATATTAGTGAGGATAGAGCAAGACAGGAAAGGGGTTTTAAGAGCTGGGGAAAGTCAAGCCACTGGAGTTGTATTAGTGCATGGCAATGATGAGATTTGCAGGGTTGATTACTAGCAAATCTTGCAACACTATAGTATGATTGACAGAGTTTAGCAAAAGGGTAGATTGTAGATGTGAAAAGATGGGGGAGGCATAAAGTAGACACAGAAGGAGGAAGGCCTGAGCTAGATTCTGCCTAGAGTCAAGGGTTAGGTATTTTTTGTGTCTGTAGAGTAGGCCGAGTTTTTGATTGGTCTTTTTAAAACAGTGCTGAATATGGGTATCAAATGTTAATTGGTCATCGATAATAACACCAAGAAGTTTAGTATGTGGGTCAGGCTATATGAGGGTATTGTCAAGAGAAGAAATGGTGAAGGTTGATTTGAGGTTAGAGAGGGTTTTTGGAATAAAGAGTAGTAGCTTTTTTGGGGGGGATTTAGAATAGTTGGTTGTCAATTAGCCATTTTTCTGCAGATAGTACACTATATTGAGTAGTAAAGAGGAGTTTAGAGAAACTGTCAAAACAGGTAATAAGGGTAGAGTCATCCTTATAACAGGGAGGATGCTGTACAGGAAGTATGCAGTTGGTTTGTGAAAATATTAAACAGTAAAGGGCCAAGAATCGATCCTTCAGCCACCCCAGTTTGGACTGGTAAGCAAGGGGAGCAGGTAGCCTGCTGTTTTACTGATTGTTGTCTGTTAGTGAGATAGCTAGTAAACTATTTAAGAGGAGCGGGAGATAAGTTGAGTTGTGATAGCTTATCGAGAAGTTTAGAGTGTGATATGGTATCGAATGCTTTAGAAAGTTCAAGAAAGAGGCAAGAAACCAGTAAATTGTTGTCCATGGCTTTGGCAACAGTTTGAGTAAAGGACAGTAGGGCAACAGATGTACTATGATGGGGTCTGAAGCAATGCTGCGTAGGGGTTAGGAGGTTATTATCTAGAAGGTATTTAATGAGCCGTCTGTGAATGGATTTTTCACTGAGTTTAGATAGCGGAGAGAGGATAGCAATAGGACTGCAGTTGGATGGTTCGTTGCTGTTGCCTCCCTTGTGTAATGGAGTGATAAAGAATGATTTCCATACATCTGGGAAGGTGGCTTCTTGAACAGATCTATTTGTCAGGGTAGAAACTGGGTAGGCTATTGAGTGAGTGGCTAGTTTAAGAAAGAGGGAGAAGGTTGTCAGAAGAGGGGAACATGGCTTCAGCTGACGCAGGAGAGATTTGGTATAAGATGTTGGGATGGGGTCGAGTGTGAAAGAGGGAGTATTGGTGAAATGTGGAGTGGGGGTGTGTGTTTATTGTTCTGACCATTGTGAGTGAGTTTGTGAATAGATTCAATGAAGTATAAATTTAGAAGCGTGGCAGTTTCAAATGGGGTTTGTTGGGTTAGGGTTTGGGGTAGAAGGGTTGCCTGGATGTAGGATCGTATTAATAGAACGCCAGAATTTTTTTTTAGGTTAGACTTATGGGTGAGTTGGGTATTGGAGTACAGTTTTTTCTCATCTGTTTTGATGTGTTTTTTCAGCTAGATTACGTAATTGTTTATAGGTTTGGAGAAGAGAAAGTGATTTAGTTTTATTCCATTGTTTCCAAGTGCTGTCTCTTTTTTTCATAAGAGTGAGTGTATCTTTTGAGAGCCAGGTGGTGTGGGTTGTTTTGATTCTTACTTTTCTGAGAGGTGCTAAGGAGTCAAGGATGAAGAGAAAAGTGTGATTGAAATGAAGGACATCATCAATTACTGGAATATGTTTCAGAATTGACTACTCTATAGAGTTTAGCATGTGATTAAAGGTCTCACTGTTAAAAGCAGAGAGATTGCGACAGCCTTTATAGAGTTGGTATTTAGGTATCTGATCATATCTATTCAGTGTGTCAAAGAACTCAGATAGGAAGGTCTGGGGGGTTTAGCCAATCACTCAAAATCTTCAAAATTATGCCTCCAACAACTCCCATGTCCAAACTGACACCAGAAATATCATTTATAGACTTTTATATTTTTTGATGGAATACCTTTTCGGTGAAATGTACCTACAGTCAAATGTACTTTCAGCCATTTTAACCTAGGTTTTTTCTTTCACTCAAAACTAATTTTAATGAAATAATACATGACCGTGTGTGTGTGTGTGTGTGTGTGTGTGTGTGTGTGTGTGTGTGTGTGTGTGTGTGTGAGTGTGTGTGTGTGTGTGTGTGTGTGTGTGTGTGTGTGTGTGTGTGTGTGTGTGTGTGTATGTGTGTGTGTGTGTGTGTGTGTGTGTTTATATCTGGAGGTGTAAAGGTTCCTCACATGAGGGGTGCAGAGGTCTTGGCCCCCTGCAATAAACACATTTTTTCTGTTTTATTAGTTTTATTACTTTGTAGGTATATTTAGGCTGTTTTAAGTAATATGTGTGTTGGTGCATTGTGCATTTGGATTATTTTGCATTCATGACTTTGTGTTCACTGTTTTGAGGTCCACTATTTCTTTTGCAGATGACACTTGCTGATATAATCATTTTGGTCAGTCTTATTTCTAGTTGTCATAGTAGATCCACGGAACCCAGTAATACTTATCAGGCCATTAAATAAGATCTGAAATAAGTGCAGATAACCTTTACATATATAAACAAGTTCACATGATTTAAAATCATGGAAAAAAGAAAGCTAAATATATGCGAAGGAATATCAACAACAGGAACATTTTCATTATTTGCACAGACTGCAAAGTACCTTTTTTCCTCGCACTTATTTTTTGTACAGCATTCGTTGATGGGAATAGTGGAGAGACTCAGCATTAACTGAAACTCTGATTACTGTACATGATAATAAATGCTTAGCAAATAATAAGAACATTTTAAGAACTCAGGAAAAAACAATGGGCAGGATTCACGAAGGCTTGCACGGAGTCTAAGAGTAGTGTAAGACTCCATGCAGCCCTCGCGATCCAGGAACAGCCCGAAATTCCGTGTAAGAGACCAGATAAAACGTCTCTTACATGGAGTGGGCATGGATATGCTAATCACCTCACTTGCAGCCGAAAGGCATGCAAATGAGGTAGATTAGCGATCCACAAAGCCCAAACCAGCCCGTGTAAGAGCCGTTTTAGCTGCAGAAATGTACTCAGTTGACAACTGAGTACGTTTCTGCAAATAACACAATGGAGCCATGTCAGCTCCAAATAAAGGGTGCATATGTGTCAGGCAGCATGCCAATGGCCAAATATGTGGCCATTGGCAAGGTACCCCGATGCAAACTTGAGAAATAAATGTTTAAATGCAGCGCAGCCCCACGCAAATGGGCTGCGCTATATAAAACCTAAAAATGAAGGTTATAAACCCACAAATGTGGGTTTTATGCAATACATGGATTTACAATGCAGGGACCAGCAGACCAAAAACAACATGGCCACCGTTTAGTGGTTGCAAAGGGGGGAAGCTGAGTCTAAGACATGTAACTAAGCATTAGTAGGCAATCTGATGTAAATGAGTGTTAGGATACTGAATCCCACTGTCACATAGCAAATGAGCACATTCTGAGTAGTGTAAGAGTTACATAAGGGGGAGGAACAGAGTAAGAGATAGGTGACATCACAGGGGGGAATGGCAGAAAGAAATGCAGTTCATTGGAGGTCAGTGTTACATGATAGATGTCAGACACATATGAAAAGAGGAGTGCCACAAGATAAGCATGGGAAAGTCAAGAAATGGAAGGTGTACACTGTTGCTTACACCAAAGTTTCTTGCTGGGCGTGCATGCGCACGTGTGTGCACCATGAGCCCCGAGTAGGGCAGTGTGCGCGCGTGTAAGGCAGACTGAGCATGTGGGAGCCTGCTGGCAGACGTGTAAGACTGTTTGCACTGGTGTGCACGCGTTTTAACCCGAATAAGAAGATTCTAAACCGTGTAAGCATGTGTGCGCGCGTGTAAGCCACTGTGAGCGTGTTTCTGCTGGTATGCGCATTGCTCCCCCCTGAGGAAACAGAAAGGAAAAAGGAAGCAACATAATTAGTAGGAAGCTAGCAGGGAATACTGCTGGAGCTAGCAAGTGAAAACAATTAGAAGCAGGCAATTACACAGGCAGAATAGTAGCCCAGCCAAGCACTTAAAACTCTGCAAACAGCAGTGCAGGATGTTTCTCTCAAGAGACACTGCAAGACAGGAGTAAGCTATTAGAAGTGAAAACTGAAAAAGCTGAACTCAGAGCAGAAATGCTAGGGGCTGCCATAGCTGTCATAAGGAGACATAGGTGACTTGCTGAGGGTGGTGACAATGCAAATGGTGCCAGACAACCCACAGTGAGGTGTCGGAGAAGAGTGTACAGGCCCAGGGTCACCTACCACGGGTTACATGAGCTGGAGATAGTGGAGCTATAGAGTGGACAGAGACCTCCTGCAGCAAATTGTCAAGCTGTGCAGGCCACACCTCACACACAGAACCAACAGAGGGGAACCCATCCCAGTGGAAACCAAGGTATGTGTTGGCCTAAGAATACTAGCAACAGGTACCTTCCAGAGACCAACTGGTGATATGATGGGGATATCACAGGCATCAGCCTCCAGGGTACTGCACCAGTTCCTGGATGCCATGTCAGCACATGTCGGTGATCATGTATATTTCCCCAATGCCTGTGAGGTATTGGCCAGCAATATGCGTCTCTTCCAGCAAATAGCGGCATACCCTGAGGTAGTGGGTGCAATAGACTGCACGCACATATGCATCAAAGCACCAGCCGGTGAGCAGGGTAGGGCCTACATGAACCGCAAGGGCTTCCCCTCCATCAACTGCCAGGTTGTGTGTGATGCCCAGGGCATAATAATGAATGTGTGTGCTGGCTGCCCTGGGAGCTACCATGATTCCCATATCTGGCATTTGACGCAGCTGTACCAGACATTTGCCAATGGGGACATCCCACATGGACACCTAGTGGGGGATGCAGGTTATGCACTGGAGCCGTGGCTGATGACACCCATCAGAAATGCACACAAACCTGAACAGGAACGAAATAATGAGGCACACGCACAAACACGTAATGTAATAGAGCATGTGTTTTGCCTGCTCAAGTCACGGTTCCGGTGTCTGGACACATCTGGTGGAGCCTTGCAGTACTCACCAACTACATGTACCCAAATTGCCATGGTATGTGCTATGCTACATAATATGATCTTGCGAAAACAGCTGCAGCAGGACCAGCATAGGGCCGGGCCAAACAGCCCCCCACCATTGCCAAGGCCATCACAGGCAGAGCGTGACTCAGAGGAGGAACAACCTGAGCCTGCCCCAGTAGGCAGAAGGAGGCATGCCCAGTATGCCCTGGCCTTGGCAAAGAGGCAACGCATAGCACATACACTGGCTCAGTAGGAACCCTGGGAATGATACCCCTCTCTGACTCACTCATATAATAACAGGGATGCCTAAAATGACATAACCTGCTCTCAAACATGTACAGGGAGTGTAGTATGTGCATCTGACAGAGGCAGCCCTGCAGCACCACCTGAGGCATGAATGCCATGTGTTAAGCAATGTAACACCATGTAGTATATGCAGATGACCCTGACTAACATCCTACCCTCACCAAGCATGATGCCACAATATGACGATGAGATGATCAATTGCAATAATTGGCTGAAGTATTGCTGTTAGTCAAAGGGGATCCAATGTGTGCCAGCCTGAGATGACATGCTGAGCATGACATGATGCTCCACCTGCTAGGGGTGGCGTGCACCTATCAGTCCTAGCCTTATGGATACTGGCAAAGGCTGTTGTTACCCACAGCGTGCCTTGAATAGGTAAGGCTCAAAACACAAACCCACCTCCATAGGTATCACAAGGGATAAGAACCTAGATGTAATGCTACCCAATGCCAGAAGTTTAAACAGCAAGATGCATGCAGTCTAAACTCCCCCAGTATGGAGAATGTTGATATCTGTCCTGTAACAGAAAACTGGGTCAAGGCTCACAACAGCACCCTAACACTACCAGGTTACACCTCATACTGTGCTGTACAGCCTCAAAACATGGAACAAGCTACAAAAGGCGGGTGACTAGCAATAATTGTCAAGGATAACCACACCCCCATGTTGGTACCACAACAAGAAGCAGCATGGACTAGCCATGGTCAAGTAACAGTGGCTAAAACTGCCTCCCAGTTTATAGCCTGCTACAGACTACTGTCCTAACACCAGGAACTGCACCTAGCCTATGTTGGAATACATGAATATATCAAGCCCTCCAAACCACATTATATTGGGTGACTAAAAATACCCAAACATAGACTGGGAGCATTATTCTAGCTCCAACACTGTAGGACAAAGGTTCCTAGAATCCATAAACCAAAATGCCCAGGAACAACATACCACTCCCACAAGAGGGGTAAGCATACTGGATGTGATAATCAGCAATATGGGTACTGGATGGCAAGATGAGAAGTGTATCCCTCACTGGTAAGACCAGACCATAGAGTAATCACACCGGATATACACATCCTGACCACAGTCCCTGGCCAGAAAACCACAGTGAAAAACATGTGTAAAGCAAAAGTTGCACTCCTCCAAACTGATGTGGAATCCATTAAAGGCTCTGTGCAGGTGCAAAATATGGGCCACACCTCAGAACCTGTTATACAGGCATTCCATGAAAACTGCCAGGAATGCATGGATTATGCAATCCCAAATAAAACCAAGACACAATGCCATACATGCAGGCATCTGGCATGGTGGACTCCAGCCATTACCAAACCATGCAAGAGAATGAGGAAGCTACTACATGATAGAGCAAACATAAAAAGGGAAGTAATCACCGATCAGTAGTATGGCAATAAAATATGTCCACTCATACAATCCACTAAGGCCAGCTACAACAAGTTGAATCTGTGAATCTTGAGGCAATGTTACACCTGCCCCATGTACACAGACAACCCTCACCTCCCCCCAAGAAATACAAATATATGTGAGAGATGCAACCATTTATCCAAACCGGAGGCTGAGCTCTCTCAACTCAGTACTGTCAAAACTAGTCAGGAGAAGGTAACCACACACACCACAAACCCAGCCTCACATAGACCTATCACAACTGCAAACTAAAGACATAAACACAGAAAAACTTTCCCAGAGGCCCTAATTACAAACATACCACATCAACAGAGGCCTCCAAAGCAGACACCCAAGCAACCACTACCTCCAAACATAGCACATGCAACACATAGTACACAAAGCTGGTGTGCCAAGCAGTCACAGGCCACTAGGAGAAACAACATGCCTGATACAGTTGTAATAGGTGACTCCATAGTCAGACACACTGCTGTCCCACTCACCAGACTGAACAAGAGAAAGGGTACAGTAAGCTGCCTGTAGGCTGCTACAATATGCCACATAACACAAGTACGCAGGTCACCCCAAAGCAAGTAGAAATATGATGCAGTCATTCTCCATGCTGGCGTGAATGACCTGAGATGTACCTCCCTGGACTACATGAAAAGAGACATAGATGAGCTCTCCGATTATGTAGTCCAGGCCGGTATGACACTGACCATGTGCAGCATCCTACCCTCACCAAGAATGATGCCACAGTACAAACACAGAATGATCAGCTGTAACAAGTGGCACAATTACTGGTGTCATTCCAAGTGGATCCAATGTCTGTCTGCTTGGGATGTCATGCTTGACAAGCCACGCTGCTGTGCCAGGGATGGCTTGCACCTGTTACCCCTGGGCGTCTGGATATTGGATAAGGCTCTTGCCACCTCCATAGAGCCTTTCGTAGGCAAGGCTGAAAAGACTAACCCACCTCCCTAGAAAACATAAGTGGAAAGAAACATAAGGGTAATGCTGCCCAATGCCAGACGTGTAAACCTCAACATGCATGCTCGAGGCCCTCCCAGTATGGAGAACATCGATGTCCGTGCAGTGACAGAAACCTGCAGCAAGGCTCCTGACAGCACACCAGCACTACCAGGTTATACCTCATATCATGCGTTTTGGCCCCAAAAGCTGGACCAAAACATAAAAGGAGGGGGAGTATCCATATTCAGCACAGACACCCACACGTCCAGGTAACTGACAGTGCACGAAGCATCGGAGACCACCCATGTGCAACTAACCGTAGGCAAAACTGCTGTACAGTCTGTAGCATGCTACAGACCACACTCTCACACACAGGAACCCCACCCAGCCATCCTGAAGACACTGGACAGTATGAATGTCTCACCAAATACCAAACAAGGTACTCACATATTACCACATAGGTGGTAATCCATTATGTATGGAAGGAGTAATCAGAGACCTAGGGACACAAGTGGACAGTAACCTGTCATGTGACACTCACATTGCCAATGTGGCTAGGAAGACTGTCTATATTGGACACCATATCATGAAAGGATTCACATCTACATCAACAGAGGTCATTGTGCCCCTATACTGTTCTCTTATCAGACCCATAATCTAGTACAATGCCTCATTTGGGATGTACCTTACCCGACACCTGCAGCAGTTAGAAAGACCTCAAAGGTACCTCACCAAGAGGATAAAGGGTCTCAAATATATGTCATATGCTGCCTGGCTGTAGACACCCCAGCTGTATGCAGTCACATACTGCCTACACGCAGAGGCGTTGTATGCCTGTTGTACAAGGCCATGTCCAACACAGGAGTAATGGACATGCTCCACCCCAGAAAACCCAAATCCATCGGAGCTGTGAGAGTGAGAGATGTCAACCTCAACACATAATGAAATAGGATGTGCTGGAGGGACAGATGCATAACCCAGAGGCTCCCTACACCCTGGAACGGAATCCCACTCCATGTTAGGCAGAGCCCCTCACTGACTCTCTTCAACAGGAATCTTGCCAAGTGGATGGATGATCGTAGATGTACACTGGGGGTCTTCACTGTGTCACATCCAGACAGAGGCACAGTAAAGTAAATCATAAATGGCCATAATATTCACATAGCAAGGGTTGGCGAAAGCCACACACACTCTGGCTAGGCTTATAAATGCCCTAGGGCGGATAGCCTAGTATGAACCTATGAACTTATGAAGATACAAATTGTACAGAACACTAAGGATAATCACAAGACTGTCTTACCTGATGGTAGGAACCTTGTTGGGAATTCACAGATATGCTCTGAATCACTCAAATATTACAAACAACATACCAAACACACATACATATTGCAAACATCCAACCTGACAGGTGCAGTGCAAACCCCCCCCCCCCCCCAAATGCAAAATATCTATCCCAGCAGAGTGCTGGCCCCCTGACATTGCAGATGCTGAGGTAAGAGCCAGCATCTACAAAGCAAAACACACAGCATCAATGGTATGAGATGGTGTCCTGGGCTGTGTCCAACATGGACTCCAAGAAGAATGGAATGCCAAATAACACTACTGCTCAATGTCAGCCTTACCACAGGATATGTACCCAAAGAGCAGTGTACAACAACAGTGGTCCTTCTCCACAAAGGTGTTGCCTGAATGGATACTGCAAACTACCACCCCAGAATCCTGACAAGCTTGGTCTGCAAAGCTATGGAAAGGATCAGCATGTACCACAGACATAAAGATATTGGGGACCTACTGACACTGGATCCTACCCAGTGTGGCTTTCTTAAGTACAGATCCTGCCCCTTAACATGTTTGACTCATTTGAAACAGTCATTAAGGTCATTGATGAGGGGAATGTGGTCCACACAGCCTAGCCTAGGCTTCCATACAATACCCCATGTGTTCATTATAGATAAGCTCACCAGCTTAAATATACACCCCTATGTCAGTAGAGGGGTTGAAAACCAGACCAAGGACAGAACTGACATGGTCAGAAATGCTGCAGCCATGTCAGACTACAAACCAGATATAACTGGCATCCCACAAGGCTTGGTCCTGGGACCTCCCTTGTTTGGTATATATGTCCCATAGGTACAGGCCAACATGGAAGGACTGTGTCTGAACAAGTTTGCAGAGGACTACAAACTGGCCACCATATCTGACCCTCCAGCTGACACAAGCATCCCACAAAAGGGCCACATAGAAACAGACAACTGCTGCCATAGCCATGTCAGCAAGCTAATTGCAGAAAAGTGTATAGTCAACCCCTGTGGATATACAGTAAGTGCCCACCAATTACCACATAGGTGTTAACCCATTAAGTACTTAACATGTAATAAGAGACCTGGGGACACAAGCTGATAGATATCCTGCATTGGACAAGCATGTGGCTGTAGTGGTTACAGAAACATACCATATACCCACCTAATCATGAAGGTTGTCAGATCTAGATCAGGGGAGGTCATTGTGGCTCTGCAGTCATCCTTCATCAGCGTCACAATTGACTACAATGGCCCCTGTGGGATGCACCTCAGCAGACACCTCCATCAACTGGAAAGACCCCAAAAGTACCTCACCAGGAGTATCAAAGAGCTTGAACAGATGCCATGTGTTGCCTGATTAAACAAACTGCAGCTCCACACACTGCCATACTGCCTGCCCAGAGGCAAGCTGTGCCTGATGTATAAAGCCATGTCCAAGCTGGAAACAATGAACATGCTGCACCTTGTACAATCTGAATGGCAGTGAGCTATGCACATGAGAGACCTGAACCCCAGTACTGACATACATAGGACAAGCTGTACTGAATGATCCATAACACAGAAGCCACCCCCACTCTTGAGTAAACCCCCAGTACAGGTTAGCCAGAGAGTCACTCATCGACTCTCCTCAAGAGGAATCTTGATGAGTGGATGGGAGATGGTAGGTTTACACGGGGTATCACTGTTATGTCACGGTAGACGGAGGCACAGTATACTAACCATGACATATGTCATGGCAAACTCCAGTTACAATGCGTGTCAAAGGACAAACACACTCTCTGACTAGCATTAGAAATGGCCTAGGGCACATCGCTAGTGTTTGCCAATGTCCACCCATGTTGTGGAATACACTACCAATGTTGGACAAGCCTGGATTAAGTAGTTCATATCTGAACATAATGCAACATGGTCATATGTGCACAATTGGCCCCTAACCAGTCTGTTGTGCTCACTATGAAAATTTACAGCAGTGATAGGACTAAAGCCCAGGATACTGTCCACCACAGTGAAAGTACTGAACCAGTACACTATACGGTACTACAGTGTTAGGTCAGTATGAAAGGAAGTTGACAACTGTATGAAAAGTATCTCATGCAAACCCTGCAGGCACAGTATAATCCCTGTTGTGTTCAGACACAAAGCAGTTGGACAGTAAGTACACAACATGACACACAACACACAACCATAAACGTGAGATATTGTTGAAGTTCACACTCATCCACAAATGTGGTGGACTGCAGAGTTCAACATATAGAAAGCTCACACTGGGCATGCTCGCACACTTTGATAAATGAGACATATGTCAGACAACATGCCATGGACAGCCTGAACTGGGCATGCTCACACACTTAGGCCGTATCTCAGTTTAGCAGTTGGCCACACATATCTGGTATTTGTATGTGTTATGCCAGGAACCAACCACGTTACAGCAATCTGCCCAGTGCACACAGTTAAATGACTACAGAGACATAAATGATATAGTGGATCACTCTCATATTCAAACATCTTCCACAGATACACAAGTTGTTCATAGAAACAGGGAATGCTATGGCAATAAAGACCTGCAAACAGTCTATCAGCAACAAATATTGTGCATCTGACAAGTAAACATATGGGTGTAGAGGTAAATACTAGGCTGTTTGCCCTAGGGAATGAAAGCTTAGCCAGAGTGTGCTTGGCGTCTGCCTCCCCAGTACAGTAGGCTACTGTGCCACTGTAAAGTAGGTCACATAAGGCACCGTTTGAGGCTAGTGTGCTGTGCCTCCATCAAACAGGGACACAGTGGAGATCCCAGGGGTTGAATTTGCTATGCCACATCCATGTTGTTGGTGTGTGCTGGAAGAGGGTTGGTGAGGACCTCTAACAGTAAGTGGGCATCAATAACAGACTGAGGGGAGCCTTATCTGCAGTGTCTGGACAATTTCACTGTCAACACTTTGTCGTGATGATTATGAGGGATTGAAGTGTCGTGCCAGCACTGTTCAGAGATGTTCTCCCTCTGTGGGCTACTGCTCTGCAATGTATTAACTCACTCCGTCTGTTGGACAGTTCATATATGGCTGGTGTACACCTGACAGGTGTCCTGTTGTGGAGGAGTCATGGGTATATTTGAGATAGCATGATCAATGCAAGCCTTCCACATGCTCATAGAATGCAATTGTCAAGGATTATGCATAGTGGCCTGTATACTCCCCCAGCATGGGTCCTTTGAAGTCTTCCACCCCAGTCTTCACAAGTGCAAAGTCTGCTTTTGATAAATACACTTTGTTTGCAGTGACAACCTTGCCTGGGGGTGGGGATGGGATATGGATGTCCAGGGAAAGGTGGGTATGGTCAGATATCAACAATGGTGGTCTACCACTGGTGTGGAACAGTGAGTACCCATGTTGCAGATGGTCAGATGCAATATGTATTCCCCCTTGTGGCTGTGGTGAGTGGTCCTGCCATAGCACATGGACTCACAACTTGTAGTGGCTGTAGGGTAATGTTGTAGAGGCCTGAGTAGTTCCCACACACAATATACCTGTACCTGACGTTAACAACTGGAATGGTGTATGTGAACACCATCATACCTTGGCACTGTTCCCAGGGAAGCAAAGTGTGTGTCCTGGATGTGGGAGGGGTGGTCTGAACTGGCTGTGTTGTGTGTTACAGGTCCTGTGGTCACGAAGCATGGTATAGAACATAACCTGCCAGTGCTGATGTGCATATCTGACCCTGAAGTAGGTGGCTGCAAATGCATATATATGCTATCCCCCACCTGACAGGTAGTAATAGATGTACATTCCTCTGTATAAATAATGATGTCAGCACCCTATAATTACTGCAGGTGCCGAACAGGTGCCCAGTAATTCGGATAGTGCGCTCTGCTAATGCGTCTCCCTCGTGTCATAATATAGTTAAGTAGGGGTTTGAATCCTGCAAATGCTCAGTGTGGGTGGGTGAGCGAGGTTGGTGTGTGTGCAATTCTGTGTGAGAGAAATGTCCCTTTTGGCAACTTGGAGAACACACTACAGGATGCACATTCCCCTTTCTAAACACTGATGATGTCAGCACCCTATAAGTACAGCAGGACAAGGGAAACCTCCCAGTAATGCGAATAGCGCACTCTGCTAACGTGTCCGTCTTGAGTGTCATAACATAGTTAAGTAGGGGTTTGAATCCTGCAAATGCTCAGTGTGTGTACAATTCTGTGTGAGAGAAATGTCCCTTTTGGCAACTAGGAGAACACACTACAGGATGCACATTCCCCTTTCTAAACACTGATGACGTCAGCACCCTATAAGCACAGCAGGAGAAGGGAAACCTCCCAGTAATGCGAATAGCACGCTCTGCTAATGCGTCCGTCTTGAGTGTCATAACATAGTTAGGTAGGGGTTTGAATCCTGCAAATGCTCAGTGTGTGTGTTTGGGTGAGGGGGGTTAGTGTGTGTGCAATTCTGCGGGTGAAAAATGTCCCTTTTGGCAACTAGGAAAACACACTACAGGATGCACATTCCCCTTTCTAAACACTGATGATGTCAGCACCCTATAAGTACAGCCGGAGAAGAGAAACCTCCCAGTAATGCAAATAGCTCGCTCGGCTACTGCGTCTCGTACTATTGTCATAACGTAGTTAGGTAGGGGTTTAAATCCTGCAAGTGTGTGCGTGTGAGGGGGGTGGAAGTAAGGTGTGTGCAATTACATGTGTGAGAGAACTGACCCTTTTGGCAACCAGTACAACACACCAGCTGCTGCATATTCCAGTCTCTACACAGAGATGATGTCAGCACCCTACAAGTACAGCAGAATAGGGCAAATCTCCCAGTAATGCAAATAGCATGCTCTGCTACTGCGTCTCTCACTACTGTCATAGCACAGTTAGTTATGGCTTTGAATTCCACAAATGCCACGTGTATTTTTGTCACACAGAATGCCCATGTGTGTGGGTTGTTGTTCACAATAATGCATGACATTGATTAAACCAGTAATGGCAATGCACACAGATGATGTATGTGTGTGCCAAATACACATATATACCTGTGACCTTCAATAGTTCTCATGTCTGACGCCTGCCACATGTGAATACATGGTATTTGCACTGGATAACATTATGACTGTGGTTATCTGTGCGGGTGCTGCATGTGGTATGTGTATATACAGTGTGAGTTGTATATAGTATCATCGTAGTGGCGAGGGATACACATCTGGTCTGGGGCATATAGTCTACATGTTGTTGATGAACAGGTGCTGCATGTTTTCACCTGTTGTGGGAGTGGTAACAAGTTGTTCCATAGCAATGCAGTGACTACATGCTAGAAACCTTTCAGCTAGGGTGTTGTAGCTACAGTAATTCATCAGCATTCAGTAATACATCAGCAGTCTTGATGAGGGTATGATGCCAACCAAGGTCAGGGTCATACCAGCCTGTGCCACATGCTCAGAGAGCCCTTCTATGTTCCCTATCATGTAGTCCAGGGAGGTACATCACAGGTCAGCCATAGTGGCATGGACAATGTGCCCATGCCTCTGACTGACCTGTATGCTTGTGTTATGTGGTGGAACATAGTGCTCCATGGGCATATCACTGTGACCTTCACCTCGTCCAGCTTGGTGAGCTGGACCTCACTGTACCGGACAATAAAGGTCCCTAACACAACTGTAGGAGGTGTGTTGTCTAGCCGTACAGGCTGTGACTGTTTGGCACACAGGATTTGTGTGCTATGTGTTGTACGTGCTGTGTTCTGGCTTAACGTATGCCTGTGTGCCAGCTGCAGAGGTGTCTGCTGCTCAGGCAGGTTGCTATTCTGAGGCTCCACAAATGCCCCAGTGTGTTCATGTGTTTGGATTGCTGTCAGTGTAGGTCTACATCAAACTGGTATTGTAGTCACTGTAGTATTTCATGCCACCTGACAGGTTATGCCAGTACTGGGTTCAGAGTACTTAGTCCCCAGTTTGGCTATGTGGTTGCATCTCACACATGTGTTGCACATCCATGTGTAGGGGAGAGGGTTGACTGTGTACATGTGGCAGCTGTGGCATTGCCACATGACTCACATATTCCACAACTGTACCATAGAGGTGACTGACAAGTGACCTTTGCACATGCTACCATAGTATTGTGATTGCCATGGTGATTAACAGCACATAGGGTCAATGGGGAACAAGGTACAGAAGGTGAGTATGTGAGGGTGTAGTGCCTGTGATTAGTTAGCAGTGGCATATATGACTGCTCACATGGTCAAATGTCAGGTAAGTCATATGCAATGTGTCACAGGCAACGTACATGTGAACAGGACAAACAGTGATGTTCTGCCAAGTGAGACATGGACATACATATAGTAAGCTATGCAGATGTCACTAGGAATCCACAGAAGCTCTGTAAATCTGCATTGCAGGTGGAATCAGTGTTCCAGGGTAACTGCAAGCAAACATGCATGCAAACAAAGTACAGTAAGCAGGGCTGCATGTAGTCCATTGTACAACAAACAAGCTGTACCACTTCCAGTAGGTAACAGTGCAAATATGCAGGCACTATACACATGTACATGGAAATACACAGGTCAGATGGCCAGGGTCCAGTCTCAGCACACACAAGTGTACAGACCATGTACTGTCAGGATGTACAATAACCGGATGGAAACCCAGGTGCTCACACCTGCAGTAATACACATGTCAAATAACAGACACTGAGCCTTCACTCAGTGGTTCCATACTTAGTAGGATGGATGCTACCTGTCCTGCCACCACAGTATCCCTGACATTTATGGGGACTCTCCCTCCTGTGAAAGTTAGTTTTGTGTGTTGGGGCTGTCTAGCATGGTAGGAGATGTGAGCTTGCAGTGCTAGGGTGCTCCTGTGTGTCCTATACCAGTCGTGTAGTACTGCACACATATCAACATTCTGAAACATCCACATTGCAGAGTCCAGTGTGGGCAACATGCCACTTTCAGTTAACATGTCCATCACTGCGTACTAATACTTTCATTACCTTATCCCCTGTGCTACCTATGTATGTGCCCTTCTGTTGACATCCTTACCACCAGTATGCAAACATGTGCAGATGATACACTATGGTACTTACCATGGGTGTAGACAACACTACAAGACAATCATACCCTTACTGCATCAGGCATGCTGGGATATACCCACAATTATATCAGCACACAGTACTGTTAACAACATGATACTATTACTACACGTCTATGTAGTCACCCTGTGCATCAGCAACATGTTAACCTGTACCTGCACTGATGTTACAGATTGCAGGAGGTGGCACAGTTTCATCATATACACAGGGTGTGAACTTGGTATGCCTGAGTCTGCCACTGATACCACCAATTGACATGTATGTGTATGTGTGTTGGTGAGGGACAGCAGTGCAAGGTGGGGCAATGTTGATGCAGTGTGTGCATGTATGCGGTAGCCCTAGGTGTTGTCAATTCGCATGTGTGTATGGATGCACACAGTTCCACCTCATGGCTGCCATATACCGGTGTTTGTGGACAGCCACAGACTGTACCTGCCAGGTCATACAGATCAGTGTCTCTGGCCACGGACATGGTACCTGTGCCTTGCAGTGGTGCTATGGGCCATATCCGGTACCAATCCAGACTGGGTACTGTCATCAGAAGCAGGTGTTCATTGACTGGACACAGATCCCTGTTGGGCCTGTCCAGAGCCACGTGCACGTGGTCTCCTGGGGCAGTCTGATGACAGTACAGACCCAGCATTGCTGGGGCTGCTGCTGGCACTATGGAGGTGACCACAACCCTGTTGTCATCCGCGATGACTGCCAGCTGCTGCTGTTGCTGGCATACGCCCACGTCAATGTTTCAACTGTCCGCCATTGCCCTGGCTCATGGACATGTAGTTGTGGAACTGATCTAATATGTCCCCACAACATCTGTCTATGACATCGGTGAAATTACGGATGGCAGCCGCAATGTCACACATACTGTCAGTCATGGCTGTGCGACATGCTGTCAGCTCCCTCAGACCCTGTCTGGTGTACCGTTCCATATGTGACTGTGCCTGCATGACAGCCCGAAACATAGCTGAGGTTGTAAGACCTCTGTGAGCATGTCTGACAGGGGCAGTACGCCCACGGATGCTCCCACGAGAATCCCTGGACATCTGTCTGTGTGGTACCATCTCAGGGCCATGCCCATGGCTGCTGTGTGGGGAAGCATGTGCCACAGATACCACATTACCCTGGTCAATGCCCACTGTATCCTGTCCATCACCTAGGGACATTGGTGACAAAGTATGTATTGGCAGGATGACTGTGCACGTTGATGGGGTTGACAGCTGTGTACTGTCAATTGGCTGACCAGTGACAGACCCTGGCACACCTTCCTGTGCCATTACACAGATGTCTTCATTATCAGTACCCGGGGCAACTGATTCAGGTTCCCTGCTGCATGACACCATAGCAGCACCAGAACCTGTGGGAGGGAAACAGGAAACACAGTTTACAATGTCTACACAATGATACCAGTGATGCACACATGCACACATGCACACATGCACACGTGCACACATGCACAGGTGCACACATGCACACATGCACAGGTGCACACATGCACAAATGCACACGTGCACACGTGCACACATGCACACATGCACAGATGCACACATGCACACATGCACACATACACACATACACACATGCACACATGCACAGGTGCACACATGCACACAGTTGCACACAGTTGCACACTTGCACCCTATTCAGTATGCGAGATATCAACACACAGACACAGACACACCTGCATGCATACACAGAGCACTACTAAGTGAGCCTAATATTACTATTACTATCAAGACTATTAAAGGTATTGTTAATACACACTCACCAGCATGGATAGGCTGCATTGCTGTTACACTGGAGGGACCTGCAGAAGTGAGGAAATTAATGTCAGTGGGCACAACTGTGCCATTGTTACTGAGTATGATACAGGTCAGTAGTACAACAGTTGCCTTTCACAGGTCAGCTGCTGATATTGAGAATATCACACTTGCACATTAAATACTATGATGACAGCTACAAACCAAGGACACACCTCACACATGCATTAACTACCAGTGTACACAACAGTCAACTATACATATGGCATATTACCTGCACGCTCGTAGTCTTGGTGCTGTGTGGCTCCAGCCTCTATCATAATGCAGGTCTGCTGCTGTTGTTGTTGGTGGGCAGGAGCCACAACACTTATGAGTAGTCCCTCCAGTCTGTTGAGTGGGGGATGTGTAGCCACCCCACCACCTGTGGCAACCTGTTGCCTGTGGATATCCAACGCACACTGATGGACATTTCTGATTAAATCACTGCAGTGATGTCGTACCTGCTCATATGTCCTATTATGCGTGCCTATGTCATTTACTCGACGGACCAGGTCTTGCCACAGTGCAGCCCTCTCCTGCTGATTCTGACTGGTGCGGGAAAAGACTATTGCATAATCCCGCACCAGGCTCTGATGTATTTCCTCATCCTCAGCTGCAGAGTATGCTGGATTGCGCTGGTGAGCCATGGTCCTGAAAAAGGAAATAAAATGATATCAGCAAAATATGTCAGCAGAATTTGGCACACATACTACACATGCTACTCGACTGTTGTGATACAACATATCTCACATATATAGCATCTGTCTGTCTATTGGTAGATACACATGTAAATGGCCAGGTATCAGTGCTCAGCCAACAACTGTGTAACAGTACCTGGCACACTCCATATGACATACTACCAAACCCCAGCAGTCAGAACAATGATTCAGGTCCAAAGCACCTCCTCACTCTGGGGGTTTGTATCGAAGTACTGTATGGGGTACATCATCAACTAATGTGAGCTGACCACAAACTAATTGCCCTGGATATACATATCCCACCTCCACCACCAGCACAAACGACTACAGTGAATAACATTTCAAATGCAAACTTTATACTTCGTAAGACTGAGATGGTATCCTTTAACCCCACTGGGCCAGTGGAAGCCACAACCCACAATGCTGACTCCTTCACAAATGATTTCTACGGACATCTCTGAGAATGCATGGATCATGCAATCCCATATAAGACCAAGACACTCTCCACAAAGGGAAAGCATCCTATCTGGTGGACCCCAGCCATAGACAGATTGTATAACAAAAGATGGAAGCTACTGCAAGACAGAGCATAATTCCATAAAGGGAAGGCATGTCTGATCAGCACTAGTAAAGAGCTATGTTCTCTCATACAAACACCCATGGGCAACTTTGAGAGGGAAATCACCGGGGACACTACAGATAACCACAAGGCCTTCTTCAGTTATGTTAGAAACCTGGTCAAAAACCCTCTAATAGGCTCATAG